>NC_090230.1:28958741-29225939 GCF_024489055.1 Chanodichthys erythropterus
GAGGAACACTGATAAACACTGCACTGAAGAACACTGATGAACAATGCACTGAGGAACACTGATAAACAATGCACTGAGGAACACTGATGAACACTGCACTGAGGAACACTGATGAACACTGCACTGAGGAACACTGATGAACACTGCACTGAGGAACACTGATGAACACTGCACTGAAGAACACTGATAAACACTGCACTGAAGAACACTGATAAACACTGCACTGAAGAACACTGATGAACACTGCACTGAGGAACACTGATGAACACTGCACTGAAGAACACTGATGAACACTACACTGAGGAACACTGATAAACAATGCACTGAGGAACACTGATAATGCACTGAGGAACACTGATGAACAATGCACTGAGGAACACTGATAAACACTGCACTGAGGAACACTGATAATGCACTGAGGAACACTGATGAACAATGCACTGAGGAACACTGATGAACACTGCACTGAGGAACACTGATGAACACTGCACTGAGGAACACTGCACTGAAGAACACTGATAAACACTGCACTGAAGAACACTGATGAACACTGCACTGAGGAACACTGATGAACACTGCACTGAAGAACACTGATGAACACTGCACTGAGGAACACTGATAAACAATGCACTGAGGAACACTGATAATGCACTGAGGAACACTGATGAACAATGCACTGAGGAACACTGATAAACACTGCACTGAGGAACACTGATAATGCACTGAGGAACACTGATGAACAATGCACTGAGGAACACTGATAAACACTGCACTGAGGAACACTGATAAACACTGCACTGAGGAACACTGATGAACAATGCACTGAGGAACACTGATGAACAATGCACTGAGGAACACTGATGAACAATGCACTGAGGAACACTGATGAACAATGCACTGAGGAACACTGATAAACACTGCACTGAGGAACACTGATAAACACTGCACTGAAGAACACTGATGAACAATGCACTGAGGAACACTGATAAACAATGCACTGAGGAACACTGATAAACAATGCACTGAGGAACACTGATAAACAATGCACTGAGGAACACTGATAAACACTGCACTGAGGAACACTGATAAACACTGCACTGAGGAACACTGATAAACACTGCACTGAGGAACACTGATGAACAATGCACTGAGGAACACTGATGAACAATGCACTGAGGAACACTGATGAACAATGCACTGAGGAACACTGATGAACAATGCACTGAGGAACACTGATAAACACTGCACTGAGGAACACTGATAAACACTGCACTGAAGAACACTGATGAACAATGCACTGAGGAACACTGATAAACAATGCACTGAGGAACACTGATAAACAATGCACTGAGGAACACTGATAAACACTGCACTGAGGAACACTGATAAACACTGCACTGAGGAACACTGATAAACAATGCACTGAGGAACACTGATAAACACTGCACTGAGGAACACTGATAAACACTGCACTGAGGAACACTGATGAACAATGCACTGAGGAACACTGATGAACAATGCACTGAGGAACACTGATGAACAATGCACTGAGGAACACTGATGAACAATGCACTGAGGAACACTGATGAACAATGCACTGAAGAACACTGATAAACAATGCACTGAGGAACACTGATAAACAATGCACTGAGGAACACTGATAAACAATGCACTGAGGAACACTGATAAACAATGCACTGAGGAACACTGATAAACAATGCACTGAGGAACACTGATAAACAATGCACTGAGGAACACTGATAAACAATGCACTGAGGAGCACTGAGGAGCACTGAGGAGCACTGAGGAGCACTGAGGAACACTGAGGAGCACTGAGGAACACTGAGGAACACTGAGGAACACTGAGGAACACTGAGGAACACTGAGGAACACTGAGGAACACTGAGGAACACTGAGGAACACTGAGGAACACTGAGGAACACTGAACACTGCACTGATGGACACTAATGAACACTAATGAACACTGCACTGATGGACACTAATGAACACTGATAAACACTGCACTGATGAATACTGCACTGATGAACACTGCACTGAAGAACACTGATGAACAATGCACTGAAGAACACTGATAAACAATGCACTGAGGAACACTGATAAACAATGCACTGAGGAACACTGATAAACAATGCACTGAGGAACACTGATAAACAATGCACTGAGGAACACTGATAAACAATGCACTGAGGAACACTGATAAACAATGCACTGAGGAACACTGATAAACAATGCACTGAGGAGCACTGAGGAGCACTGAGGAGCACTGAGGAGCACTGAGGAGCACTGAGGAACACTGAGGAACACTGAGGAACACTGAGGAACACTGAGGAACACTGAGGAACACTGAGGAACACTGAGGAACACTGAGGAACACTGAGGAACACTGAGGAACACTGAGGAACACTGCACTCATGGACACTGATGAACACTAATGAACACTGCACTGATGGACACTAATGAACACTAATGAACACTGCACTGATGAACACTGATGAACACTGATAAACACTGCACTGATGAATACTGCACTGATGAACACTGATGAACAATGCACTGATGGACACTAATGAACACTGATAAACACTTCACTGATGAATACTGCACTGATGGACACTAATGAACACTGATAAACACTGCACTGATGAATACTGCACTGATGAACACTGATGAACACTAATGAACACTGCACTGATGAACACTGATGAACACTGATAAACACTGCACTGATGAATACTGCACTGATGGACACTAATGAACACTAATGAACACTGCACTGATGAACACTGATGAACACTGATAAACACTGCACTGATGGACACTAATGAACACTGATAAACACTGCACTGATGAATACTGCACTGATGAACACTGATGAACAATGCACTGATGGACACTAATGAACACTGATAAACACTGCACTGATGAATACTGCACTGATGAACACTGCACTGAAGAACACTGATGAACAATGCACTGAGGAACACTGATGAAGAATGCACTGAGGAACACTGATAAACAATGCACTGAGGAACACTGATAAACAATGCACTGAGGAACACTGATAAACAATGCACTGAGGAACACTGATAAACAATGCACTGAGGAACACTGATGAACAATGCACTGAGGAACACTGATGAACAATGCACTAAGGAACACTGATAAACAATGCACTGAGGAACACTGATAAACAATGCACTGAGGAACACTGATAAACAATGCACTGAGGAACACTGATAAACAATGCACTGAGGAACACTGATAAACAATGCACTGAGGAACACTGAGGAACACTGAGGAACACTGAGGAACACTGAGGAACACTGAGGAACACTGAGGAACACTGAGGAACACTGAGGAACACTGAGGAACACTGAGGAACACTGAGGAACACTGAGGAACACTGAGGAACACTGAGGAACACTGAGGAACACTGAGGAACACTGAGGAACACTGAGGAACACCGAGGAACACTGAGGAACACTGCACTCATGGACACTGATGAACACTAATGAACACTGCACTGATGGACACTAATGAACACTAATGAACACTGCACTGATGGACACTAATGAACACTGATAAACACTGCACTGATGAATACTGCACTGATGAACACTGCACTGAAGAACACTGCACTGAAGAACACTGATGAACAATGCACTGAGGAACACTGATGAACAATGCACTGAGGAACACTGATGAACAATGCACTGAGGAACACTGATGAACAATGCACTGAGGAACACTGATGAACAATGCACTGAGGAACACTGATGAACAATGCACTGAGGAACACTGATGAACAATGCACTGAGGAACACTGATGAACAATGCACTGAGGAACACTGATGAACAATGCACTGAGGAACACTGATAAACAATGCACTGAGGAACACTGATAAACAATGCACTGAGGAGCACTGAGGAACACTGAGGAACACTGATGAACACTAATGAACACTGCACTGATGGACACTAATGAACACTAATGAACACTGCACTAATGAACACTGATGAACACTGATAAACACTGCACTGATGAACACTAATGAACACTGCACTGATGGACACTGCACTGATGGACACTGATGAACACTGCACTGATGAACACTAATGAACACTGATAAACACTGCACTAATGGACACTGATGAACACTAATGAACACTGCACTGATGAACACTAATGAACACTGCACTGATGGACACTAATGAACACTTATAAACACTGCACTGATGAACACTAATGAACACTGATGAACACTAATGAACACTGATAAACACTGCACTAATGAACACTAATGAACACTGCACTGATGGACACTGATGAACACTAATGAACACTGATAAACACTGATAAACACTGCACTGATGAACACTGATGAACACTAATGAACACTGCACTGATGGACACTAATGAACACTAATGAACACTGCACTGATGAACACTAATGAACACTGCACTGATGGACACTGATGAACACTAATGAACACTGCACTAATGAACACTAATGAACACTGCACTGATGGACACTAATGAACACTAATGAACACTGCACTGATGAACACTAATGAACACTGCACTGATGGACACTGATGAACACTAATGAACACTGCACTAATGAACACTAATGAACACTGCACTAATGAACACTAATGAACACTGCACTGATGGACACTGATGAACACTAATGAACACTGCACTGATGGACACTAATGAACACTAATGAACACTGCACTGATGGACACTAATGAACACTAATGAACACTGCACTGATGGACACTAATGAACACTGATAAACACTGCACTGATGAATACTGCACTGATGAACACTGCACTGAAGAACACTGCACTGAAGAACACTGCACTGAAGAACACTGCACTGAAGAACACTGCACTGAAGAACACTGATGAACAATGCACTGAGGAACACTGATGAACAATGCACTGAGGAACACTGATGAACAATGCACTGAGGAACACTGATGAACAATGCACTGAGGAACACTGATGAACAATGCACTGAGGAACACTGATGAACAATGCACTGAGGAACACTGATGAACAATGCACTGAGGAGCACTGAGGAACACTGAGGAACACTGATGAACACTAATGAACACTAATGAACACTAATGAACACTAATGAACACTAATGAACACTAATGAACACTAATGAACACTAATGAACACTGCACTAATGAACACTGATGAACACTGATAAACACTGCACTGATGAACACTAATGAACACTGCACTGATGGACACTGCACTGATGAACACTAATGAACACTGATAAACACTGCACTAATGAACACTGATAAACACTGCACTAATGGACACTGATGAACACTAATGAACACTGCACTGATGAACACTAATGAACACTGCACTGATGGACACTAATGAACACTGATAAACACTGCACTGATGAACACTAATGAACACTGATGAACACTAATGAACACTGATAAACACTGCACTAATGAACACTAATGAACACTGCACTGATGGACACTGATGAACACTAATGAACACTGATAAACACTGATAAACACTGCACTGATGAACACTGATGAACACTAATGAACACTGCACTGATGGACACTAATGAACACTAATGAACACTGCACTGATGAACACTAATGAACACTGCACTGATGGACACTGATGAACACTAATGAACACTGCACTAATGAACACTAATGAACACTGCACTGATGGACACTAATGAACACTAATGAACACTGCACTGATGAACACTAATGAACACTGCACTGATGGACACTGATGAACACTAATGAACACTGCACTAATGAACACTAATGAACACTGCACTAATGAACACTAATGAACACTGCACTGATGGACACTAATGCACACTAATGAACACTAATAAACACTGCACTGATGAACACTGATGAACACTAATGAACACTGCACTAATGAACACTAATGAACACTGCACTGATGGACACTGATGAACACTAATGAACACTGATAAACACTGCACTGATGAACACTGATGAACACTAATGAACACTGCACTGATGGACACTAATGAACACTGCACTGATGGACACTGATGAACACTGCACTGATGGACACTGATGAACACTAATGAACACTGATAAACACTGCACTGATGAACACTGATGAACACTAATGAACACTGCACTGATGGACACTAATGAACACTAATGAACACTGCACTGATGGACACTGATGAACACTAATGAACACTGATAAACACTGCACTGATGAACACTGATGAACACTAATGAACACTGCACCGATGGACACTAATGAACACTAATGAACACTGCACTGATGGACACTAATGAACACTGATAAACACTGCACTAATGAACACTAATGAACACTGCACTGATGGACACTGATGAACACTAATGAACACTGATAAACACTGATAAACACTGCACTGATGAACACTGATGAACACTAATGAACACTGCACTGATGGACACTAATGAACACTAATGAACACTGCACTGATGGACACTGATGAACACTAATGAACACTGATAAACACTGCACTGATGAACACTGATGAACACTAATGAACACTGCACTGATGGACACTAATGAACACTAATGAACACTGCACTGATGGACACTGATGAACACTAATGAACACTGATAAACACTGCACTGATGAACACTGATGAACACTAATGAACACTGCACTGATGGACACTAATGAACACTAATGAACACTGCACTGATGGACACTGATGAACACTAATGAACACTGATAAACACTGCACTGATGAACACTGATGAACACTAATGAACACTGCACCGATGGACACTAATGAACACTAATGAACACTGCACTGATGGACACTAATGAACACTGATAAACACTGCACTTGTTACGAATGGAGACTCAGGCAGGAGATCCAAGTGCAGCATTTATTTACAAGTGAGAGTGGTCGTACAGGCAGGGTCAAAACAGGAACAAACAGGAACAGAGAGGAACAGGCCGGATCGTAGTCAGGGTACAGGCGGTAGATCAAAAGGCAGGCAGATATCACTCACAGAACGGTATACAAAACACAGGTCAGGACAGGCAGCGATGGATCAGCAGCGGGTAAGAGGCAGGAACAAGAACAAGAACAAGAACAAGAACAAGAACAAGAACAAGAACAAGAACAAGAACAAGAACAAGAACAATAGACAGACCGGATATAAACGCTTGGAATTGTAACATGAGTTAGCAATACTTCGCGGTGAGGTGGTGTGTGTGGAAGTCCTTTATAGTCCAGGTAATGAGCTGCAGCTGGGTGTGGTGATCAGTGATTAGTGTGAAGTGTGTGCAGGTGAGTGGCAGATAGGATGATGGGAGATGTAGTCCGGGAACAGTGACAGGAACAGACGTGATCGTGACATAACGCCCCCCTCCCGGAAGGCGCGTCCTCGCGGCGTAAATGAAACAGCAAGGGAGGGGGGGTGGGTGCATTGGAGATCTAATGGTAGACGGGAACGGATCTCCAATGCAGGTTCCAGAGACTTGGGCAACCACAGCGGGTCAGGAGCCTCGGGCAACCACGGCGGGTCAGGAGCCTCGGGCAGCCACGGCGGGTCAGGAGCCTCGGGCAGCCACGGCGGGTCAGGAGCCTCGGGCAGCCACGGCGGGTCAGGAGCCTCGGGCAGCCACGGCGGGTCAGGAGCCTCGGGCAGCCACGGCGGGTCAGGGGTGTCAGGAAGCCACGGCGGGTCCGATGGCTCAGGCAGCCACGGCGGGTCAGGTGGGTCAGGCAGCCACGGCAGGTCAGGGTCCATAGGTGACCCCAGCGGATCATAGTCCATAGGAGACCCCAGCAGGTCAGAGTCCATAAATGACCCCAGCGGGTCAGAGTCCATAAATGACCCCAGCGGGTCAGAGTCCATAAGTGACCCTAGCGGGTCAGAGTCCATTGATGGCCGTAACAGTTCAAAGGCCCTTAACGGCCATGGTCGAGCAGGGTCCCCACCCACAAGCTCCCCACCCTCAGGAACACTGCCCCCCCCCAAAAAGTTCTTGGGGATTTCAGTGGAGCCCGTAGCGGGTTTGTGGGCAAGGAGTTCGGGTGGTTCCGGCAGGGCAAGGTGTTCGGATGGCGCCGGCAGGGCTGGAAGCGTGGATGACGCCGGCAGAGCGAGGAGCTCGGGTGGCGCCGGCAGGGCGAGGAGCTCCGGTGGCGCCGGCAGGGCGAGGAGCTCAGGTGGCGCCGGCAGATTGAGGAGCTCAGGTGGCGCCGGCAGGGCGAGGAGCTCAGGTGGCGCCGGCAGGGCGAGGAGCTCAGGTGGCGCCGGCAGGGCGAGGAGCTCAGGTGGCGCCGGCAGATTGAGGAGCTCAGGTGGCGCCGGCAGGGCGAGGAACTCAGGTGGCGCCGGCAGGGCGAGGAGCACAGGTGGCGCCGGCAGAGCGAGACGTTTGGGCGGAGCAGGAGAGACCTCTGGAATGGTCCCCAGGCCCACAGCGGCCTCTTGAAGGGCATCGGCGTCTTGAGGAGAGGAGGACGCCTTCTT
Organism: Chanodichthys erythropterus; assembly: GCF_024489055.1. Lineage (NCBI taxonomy): Eukaryota > Metazoa > Chordata > Actinopteri > Cypriniformes > Xenocyprididae > Chanodichthys > Chanodichthys erythropterus. The sequence goes on from NC_090230.1 coordinate 28,967,299, forward strand.
CCTCCTCCTCCTCTTCTTTTTCCGAGGGTGAGTCGATGATTCACCGGTTGGAGCGGGTTCAGGAGCAGACTCACTGGCTGAAGCGGGTTCTGGAGCTGAACACTGATGAACACTGATGAACACTAATGAACACTAATGAACACTAATGAACACTGATGAACACTGATGAACACTGATTAACAATGCACTGATGAACACTGATGAACACTGATGAACAATGCACTAATAAACACTGATGAACACTGTAACTACTGGCTGGTTATTAAACAGTCCACGATTCCAAAGTACTGATGTCCATGCGTTTTATTTGTTATGGAACACCGTGAAAACTAGACACAAACAAAAACAACAGACACAGTCTTACACATAACACCACTAAACCACAAATCAAATAAAGAATATACAAAATATAATTTTTTACCGTGTATGCCTGGTAACCAGCAGTAGAATAGTCAGGAGCACTAACATGCTTATCTGAATTCATGAATCGCCTTACTATTGGCGCCAATACTTCCAGGTGAAATAAATCAGGAAGAGTCACATGACACATTCAGCTGGTAGACAACCGAATTTAACAATAATAAAATACAATACATAATTATAAAGTACAATACATAAGTGAAATACATAATTACCAAATCATAAAGAGTAAACAACCTTTTGAAAAATTAATAAAGTCATACATAACCCACAGCTGACCCATCAGCGTCAGCTACACTCCCACCAAATTACCTTTGATTTACTACATCATAAATATAATCACATAATCAATGGTAATTTCATCGACAATACATGAAATCAAACCAACATGATTCAAAACCCCACAGTTCATAATTGCATATTCTTTAACTAAAAATGAACAAATTTGTCCACCTTATAAACACAATTTAATATCAACCAATGTTGCACAAAATCAACACATGATCAAGATGCAAATTAATACCAATGGGACCAAGATTCTAATAGAGTTATAAGACAATTATCATTCAACTTATGACAGAACTAGCAACATTCCCTTTCAGTGTGTACCATCTTTTGCCCAAGGGAGATGTTAGAGAGATATTCTATCCTCCATCTAATACAAAACCGTTTGAACAAATAGCACACCTGCTTCCACCATTTCTTAGCATAAAGATCGTATTATTTGAAAGGTGGGAATGTGTTTTAAAAGGAAGGAGCGTCTCAAGAGGGCCACATTCATTCTGATGGACACTTTCCTTTATCACAGGATGATGTTCAGTTCCTGCAAGTTGTATACTCTTTTCTCCTAACTGCGCATCTACAAAATCAATCTCAAGTACACTAATAACAGCAGATGTCACAGGGGGAAGCTCTTTGACTGACATACGGTGACATAGGCCTAAACCGGTCACATTCTTAAAGTTGACACTCTGTGGAGTTCCTCCTATGATGCTCCAGCCCAGGTTAGTCTTGATGGCATAAGGCTCTTCATTGCCACCAGTGATGACCTGTCGAGGTGCCAGTGCTCTGGAGCAATCATAGCCGATCAAAAGACCCACTCCACAATCCATCAATGCAGGCATTTCATCAGCAATCACTTCTAGATGTTTCCACTTTTTAGCCGTTTTACAGGTTGGGATGTGTGTGCGTTCAAAAGGAATAAAGTCCCTTGTATAAACAGGCGGCAGGCAGATAGAGCTGTCTGAGGAGAACCCTCTAACTCGAAGACCGCCAACTCTTTTACTCTCCACAATGGAGTCTTTTCCCATCATAGTGGAAAGCTTTAGTTTTACTGGTTCCATTGATGCCTGCAAGCTTTCACACACTTCTCGTTTAACAAATGTGTGACTACTCTGAGTGTCTAATAAGGCATATACACAGACTTCAGACTCCGAGTTAGACGAAGACAGCCATACTGGCACAATCATGGATGTTATACCACCCTCTCCACCATTCACACAGCACGATAGAGAGGATGCATTCTCTTCAGCCTGCAAAGCTGTCTGTAAAGGCGACTTGTCTCCTGGCTGATGATCTTCATGCAATGGAGTTGGGTGACGCTTCTTGCATACAGCACACACAGCTCTATTTCTACAGTCTTTGGAGCCATGTCCCCTTCTCAAACATGCAAAGCACAATTTATTTTCCAGGACAAACTTTCTCTTTTCCTCCACAGCTCTTTGCATTAAATTTTGACATTCCTGAATAGAATGACCCTCATCACAGAACATGCATTTGAATGAATCTGTGTCACACACCATCATAATCTTCGACTCTTTAATCTTGCGATTGATAATATTACTAGATTTGGCCGTGTCGCATGCTTCATCTAAATCCTTCACAGTGGTGGCCAACATGTTTACTCTTGGTCGCTTTATTTCCTTAGATGGCTTCTCTTCAAAAGTCTTTAATGCATACAATGATGACACAGGATTGCATGCTATGCGTGCCTCCTTTGAGACAAATGAAGCAAACTCACTAAAGCTTGGATAGTCTTTGTCTTTGTCTAGCTGTTCTGTAACATAACGGTTCCACCTGTTCGTCACCCAGTTAGGAAGCTTGGCTAGCATCCTCTGATTCTCCTCGCAGTCATTCAGCACCTGAAGACCCTTGATATGTGGCATAGCATCACTACATGATTGCAGGAAGTCACTGAACTCTCTAAGCTTGACGTACTCTGATCCACCAATCTTAGGCCACCTGTTAAGTTTCTCTCTGAAGGCACGTTGCACCACAAAGGAGTGGCCATATCTGGCATTCAGCTTCTCCCACGCTTGTTGATAGGCCTGTTCGTCTTTTCTGTAGAAGCTGCCTTCCAAAGCTGATCTTGCCTCACCATCAATATACTTCTGTAAATAGAACAGCCTATCCGCTGGATAGGAGCATCTTCCCTCGATAAGAGCCTTAAAGGATGTGCTCCACTCTATAAACTTCAGTGGGTCACCAGAGAATACAAAGGGTTCTGGAGCAGGAAGTCGAGATAGAACCATTGACCCTTGTAACGCCTGTACTAAGGATACTTCACTTTTTGTAACTTGCGATTTCAAACATGATGCATTATTAACAATGGGTCTGGGGACATTCATGTCACTGCATGCTGAACTACACTGCTGACTTTTCACTCTTGCCTCCTCTTCAGTATACACACAAAGTCTTGCTTCCATAACCTCAATGTCTCTACGATTTTCAAGCTTCTTCAGTTGCAGCCTTTGTGCATCAATGTCAGCCTCCATTTCCACTTCAGCTTTTTTTGCAGCCAACAGTGCAGCTGCCTCTGCTCTTTTAGCTGAAATGCTTTCAGACTCTGATGGAGGTTTTGAATGATTACTTATAACCGTGGCTCTAGAAACTGTGGATCCATATATGGACCTAGCATACTCACAGTCCAACAGCATGCGTAACCTTGCTCTCTCTGCCTCAGCATCGAACTCCATGCCATCTTCCACTAGGCGTACCCTCATTAATTTCACCAAGTCTGCCGTTACAGCTGAACATGCATCAATTTTCCTCCTAATTTCTTGGCTTGGTGCTGCTTGGAGTCGCATGTTATCATATAACTCTTTCAAGTCAAACTCTTGCTTTTCAATCCCATCCATCATGTCGTACAAATCACTTTCAGAGCACTCATGTTTTAACCTTGAACGGACATCTCTAACCTGAATCTTCCAATTCTCATATGCAGATTTGAACTTCCTTTCTTTTTGAGCCAGTTCTTGCTCTTTTAACTCCTGCATCTTTGATGTCAAACGTTTCTCACGGGAAGACTTTCTAATTTCATTTGTCTTCAATAAATCAGAATTAAGCTCTTTAAATCTTGCTTCGGATTTCTCTGTGCATGTTGTACATGATGCATGGCGATTTCTGGCGACACCCTCGATAATCTCATTCTCTAGTGTGTCAAACCCAGCAATTAAAGATTCTTGCTCTTGAGAACCATTTCGCTCAGCTAAATCACCCTTAACTGACATTTTCACTTTTAAGAATATGCACTTTAATCAATTAGTACAAAATGTATTAAGAAATGACAGTAGATAACGGTAAAACACTTTTGGACAGAGTAACCACACTTAACTTAAATCTATGCCCTTTAACGCTCTCAATATATTTTACTTAAATGACAAAAGATAAATTCAATTTTACAAACACTTTAAAAATGTATAATCTTAAACACTTAATTATCACCAGGACATTTTTCTTTCTTCCTTCTCTAGTCCTGGGCACCTTTAACTTAAACCATCCATCGTTACCAAAGATAGCTTTTACATACACCGACTGAGCTGCTAATGATGGATCAGGGCTGCATAGATCCTCCACCTACTTGTAGCAGAATTTGCACGCAGAGGTCTGTAACAGTCCACCACGGAAGATAATCGCCGAACGGCACACTAAAATCTGTAACAGTCCACCACGGGAGGTAATCGCCGAACGGCGCATTGAATCTGTAACAGTCCACCACGGGAGGTAATCGCCGAACGGCGCGTTGAATCTGTAACAGTCCACCACGGGAGGTAGTCAGCCCGTGCACAAAGACCCAGAAGTGGCAGGCCGCACCGAAGCCGGAGGATCGCCGATAACTTCGGTAAGGTGGAATTATAGGCCACGTTTTCACTGTAACTACTGGCTGGTTATTAAACAGTCCACGATTCCAAAGTACTGATGTCCATGCGTTTTATTTGTTATGGAACACCGTGAAAACTAGACACAAACAAAAACAACAGACACAGTCTTACACATAACACCACTAAACCACAAATCAAATAAAGAATATACAAAATATAATTTTTTACCGTGTATGCCTGGTAACCAGCAGTAGAATAGTCAGGAGCACTAACATGCTTATCTGAATTCATGCATCGCCTTACTAATGGCGCCAATACTTCCAGGTGAAATAAATCAGGAAGAGTCACATGACACATTCAGCTGGTAGACAACCGAATTTAACAATAATAAAATACAATACATAATTATAAAGTACAATACATAAGTGAAATACATAATTACCAAATCATAAAGAGTAAACAACCTTTTGAAAAATTAATAAAGTCATACATAACCCACAGCTGACCCATCAGCGTCAGCTACAACACTGATGAACACTGATGAACACTGCACTGATGAACTAATGAACACTGATGAACACTGCACTGATGAACACTGATGAACACTGCACTGATGAACACTGATGAACACTGCACTGATGAACACTGATGAACACTGCACTAATGAACACTGATGAACACTGCACTAATGAACACTGATGAACACTGATGAACACTGCACTGATGGACACTGATGAACACTGCACTGATGAACACTAATGAACACTGCACTGATGAACACTGATTAACACTGCACTGATGAACACTAATGAACACTGCACTGATGGACACTAATGAACACTGCACTGATGGACACTGATGAACAATACACTGATGAACACTGATTAACACTGCACTGATGAACACTGATTAACACTGCACTGATGAACACTGATGAACACTGATGAACACTAATGAACACTAATGAACACTGATGAACACTGATGAACACTGATTAACAATGCACTAATAAACACTGATGAACACTAATGAACACTGCACTGATGAACACTAATGAACACTGCACTGATGAACACTGATTAACACTGCACTGATGAACACTGATTAACACTGCACTGATGAACACTGATTAACACTGCACTGATGAACACTGATGAACACTGCACTAATGAACACTGATGAACACTGATGAACACTGATGAACAATGCACTAATAAACACTGATGAACACTGATGAACACTGATTAACAATGCACTAATAAACACTGATGAACACTGATGAACACTGCACTGATGAACACTGCACTGATGAACACTGCACTGATGAACACTGCACTGATGAACACTGCACTGATGAACACTGATGAACACTGCACTGATGAACACTGATGAACACTGCACTGATGAACACTGATGAACACTGATGAACACTGCACTGATGAACACTGCACTGATGAACACTGCACTGATGAACACTGCACTGATGAACACTGCACTGATGAACACTGCACTGATGAACACTGCACTGATGAACACTGATGAACACTGATGAACACTGCACTGATGAACACTGATGAACACTGATGAACACTGCACTAATGAACACTGATGAACACTGCACTAATGAACACTGATGAACACTGATGAACACTGCACTGATGGACACTGATGAACACTGCACTGATGGACACTAATGAACACTGCACTGATGAACACTAATGAACACTGCACTGATGAACACTGATTAACACTGCACTGATGAACACTGATTAACACTGCACTGATGAACACTGATTAACACTGCACTGATGAACACTGATTAACACTGCACTGATGAACACTGATGAACACTGATGAACACTGATGAACACTGCACTGATGGACACTGATGAACACTGCACTGATGGACACTAATGAACACTGCACTGATGAACACTAATGAACACTGCACTGATGAACACTGATTAACACTGCACTGATGAACACTGATTAACACTGCACTGATGAACACTGATTAACACTGCACTGATGAACACTGATGAACACTGATGAACACTGCACTAATGAACACTGATGAACACTGATGAACACTGCACTGATGGACACTGATGAACATTGCACTGATGGACACTAATGAACACTGCACTGATGAACACTGATGAACACTGCACTGATGAACACTGATGAACACTGATGAACACTGCACTAATGAACACTGCACTAATGAACACTGCACTAATGAACACTGCACTAATGAACACTGCACTAATGAACACTGCACTAATGAACACTGCACTAATGAACACTGCACTAATGAACACTGCACTAATGAACACTGATGAACACTGATGAACACTGCACTAATGAACACTAATGAACACTAATGAACACTAATGAACACTGATCTGCACTGATGAACACTGCACTGATGAACACTGATGAACACTGATGAACACTGATGAACACTGATGAACACTGATTAACAATGCACTACTAAACACTGATGAACACTAATGAACACTGATCTGCACTGATGAACACTGCACTAATAAACACTGATGAACACTGATGAACACTGATTAACAATGCACTACTAAACACTGATGAACACTAATGAACACTGCACTGATGAACACTGATTAACACTGCACTGATGAACACTGATGAACACTGATGAACACTGATGAACACTGATGAACACTGCACTGATGAACACTGATGAACACTGATGAACACTGATGAACAATGCACTAATAAACACTGATGAACACTGATGAACACTGATTAACAATGCACTAATAAACACTGATGAACACTGATGAACACTGATTAACAATGCACTAATAAACACTGATGAACACTGATGAACACTGATTAACACTGCACTGATGAACACTGATTAACACTGCACTGATGAACACTGATTAACACTGATGAACACTAATGAACACTAATGAACACTGATGAACACTGATGAACACTGATGAACACTGCACTGATGAACACTGATGAACACTGATGAACACTGATTAACAATGCACTAATAAACACTGATGAACACTGATGAACACTGATTAACAATGCACTAATAAACACTGATGAACACTGATGAACACTGATGAACACTGCACTGATGAACACTGCACTGATGAACACTGCACTGATGAACACTGATGAACACTGCACTGATGAACACTGATGAACACTGATGAACACTGCACTAATGAACACTGCACTAATGAACACTGCACTAATGAACACTGCACTAATGAACACTGCACTAATGAACACTGATGAACACTGATGAACACTGCACTAATGAACACTGATGAACACTGCACCAGTGTTGGGGAAGTTACTTTTAAAAAGTAGTGTTTGCTTGTTACTCGTTACTTTTTTAAAAAGTAATCCGTTACTTTACTTAGTTACCCCCTTTGGAAAGTAACTTTTTATGTTACTCGTTACTTTTACGTTACTTTTATGTTGCTTGACTTTGGGCAGAACCCAATATCTGTTCCTAAATGTGTAGGCCTACATAAAGTTATACTATGGAGGACATAACAGGTATTTCTTTTGTGCTCTTTATTATAAAAAAAATAGTATCAATAAGCTCCTTAGGAACAACATGGTAACCTCAAAATGGGTCATATGTCTCAAAATAAAACATGCATGCCTCATCTAAATCCAACAGAAAAAATAATAACTTAAAAATGGCTTGATGTCGATGGCTTGTGTAAATAAAATAAAATGGCACAATACAGTTTAGAGGCAAAGACATTTTAGCCAAAATAAAATCAAGCACAACTTAAAGCATGACTAGCTTCAGAATTAAAAAGGCTATGTTAACTGAATATGCTGGCCCTACTTCACAGTATGATGGGCAGATAGAAAAGAGGATATTAGGCATAGGCTTGAGTTGTCTATAGCATGGGTGGCAGGCAACCTATTCCACATCAGCACAAAATGGGTGATTATACCTCATCAGGAGCAGTCTTTCAAAACGTTTATCTGAAAGTCTGTTTCTTCTGGGGGTAAGCACAAGACCTCCCAGGCTGAACAGCCTTTCCACCGGGGCACTGGATGGTGTGGCAGTGTTGTATTTCATGAACACAGCTTTCACTCGTGGGAAACGGTTGAGAACTTCTAACTCTGAGCCCGATCTCATGTACTCAAGTACCTCTGAGTCTGCACTAAAGGCCATTTCGTCTTCCTCCTCCTCACCAAAAGAAAAAAAGTCCTTCTCATTGGCGCTGCTGTGTGTGGCAACTTCTCTGTTTTTATTCTCAGCCGGCTCTGCATCATGGGGTAGAGTGCGACACTCCGCGATGAGCAGCGCACGCGCCGCTTCTCTCCGCTCCGCTCCCCCTATCCACCGAACTTTAAATTTCGGCAACGTCAAGGCAGCCAATAAAGCTTCCCTGCTCTCCAACACCGGTGCGAATCGCGTCTTGATAGCCTAGGACAAAATGATATAGAAGACATAAGCTTAGTTTTCAGACATACGACTCACTCTATCAAGGTAGAAAAAAAAAGAGTAGGAGAAAAAAAAGAGATTTTGAGAAAAAATATATATTTTGTTTAAAAGTACACATTTCAAGCTTTCTATATATTTCTCAGGTCTGTGAGGCAAGTAGCTTATCTGAGTTTATCTGAGACTTCAGTTCACGCTACAGTTCATGCCTTCATGTCATGATGACTATATTGCATGCTATATTTACTTTCTTATTTATTAAATTCAGGTAATTGGTTGATAAAACATTGATTAAAATTAAGATACAATTAATACAAAACGAAATTCATTTTAAAGAAAGGCTTTCTACAAAAACAAACTTAATAAAGTGGTCAGGTCTGCCCACTCCATTTGTCTCCCGATATATTGCGCAAAATTATGATCTTACTCATGCTTTACACTTTTCATATAATCAACATAGATGAAATACATTTTTTATTTATTTTATTTACACACATAAATATGAAAATAAATCGTTTTCTTTAATGATACAACACGTAGGCCTGTAGCTAACTTTCAGATAGGCTATTAAGAATAGGTCTGCTGTCATCCTTGACAGTCCATTTTGGAGTGCGAGCGTCCTTGACATCAGGGTCTCCAGGGTTGGTAGAAGAGTACCATAATAGCAGTTCTCTTCGCCTTGCAAGATATCCAGTGCTACCGTCATCGGTTTCAAAACACTGCAGTATTCCTTTAGGAATAGATGTTCGCGCTCTGTCGGGCCTCTGATGTCCAGTCTAGTACAAAGCGTATTCAAATCTTGGGCCGGGATGTCACTGATACGGGACAAGGCATCGTGGAAGGAATTCCACCGTGTGGATGTAGGCACGATAATTTTTTTCCCACAGATTTCATCGACAATCTCAGAGGCCATGGTAGAACGGCTTGCCTTTGTCCAAAGAGCAGCACACTTCGCCGTTGCACTCCTGTACACAGATTTTGAGTCAGTTTTGTTGGATGACAGCCATTTGTCGATGTCATTGCACGAGATCAAATTGAGCGTATGCGAAGCACACCTAAAATGCGGGGGAAGAGAAAACTGTCCTTCTGTGGTCCCAAGCAACTCTTCCACATCTGTGAAAACTACACCTTGCCCATCTTGCTCTTCATCCTCCTCCTCGTCAGGCTCAGGGGATGCATACATCTTAAAAGCTTTAACAAAATTCGACCTGTTGTCTGTAACGGTGGCGGTGATCCTATGTGAAAGGCCAAACGCTGAGTGAATCTGTTCCATTTCAAAGCCTATAACATCATATGTATGCCTGCCCTTTATTCTTTTGCATGCGATGGCAGCTTTCTCACGATTCAAGTTGCGTGGATTGATCCAGTGCACAGTGATTCCCAGAAAGCTTCGGTTATGGCTACTCCATATATCCGCAGTGGTTGAAACATACTGCAAACTCTCGAACGTTTTCTTTAATTCAATCTCCATTTTTAGATAACATTCGTCCAGATAGCCCGTGAAAGTTCTACGATCTGACCATGGGCGCCTGTCTCCTGTTGTAGGTATTTTGCTAAGTATCTTTCTGAAAGTGGGAGATTCGACAGTATTGATGGGCAACATTTCATCGACGATGAACGAAGCGACAAGTTTGTCCAACTCTTGTTTAGTTACCTCCTGGTGGTGAAAATGAAGTTTTAGCTGCTTATTTGGCGTTGGACTCGACATATCATCTGTGACGAGCAGGGCGGGCGAGAGCCGTGAGGGAACGGCGCGAGGCCGGTGACGCGAGTGATAATGAGCGTCACCTGCGAGGCGTGCCGGCCTCGAGTCTCTCACGGAGGAGCTCCGGAGGCATAAAAGGAGGAGCGACATCAGTGAAGGACGAGAGAGGACCAGGCCTGGACTTTATTTTATGTTTTTTTATGTTTGTGTGGCCGGCAGACGTCCGCAAGGGTCTGCCGGCATTACTTTCGTTTTGTTCTTTGTTTATTTTACATAAAAGTTTTGTTGAACGTTCGCCGGTTCCCGCCTCCTTCTTCCCATATCTACTAACCTTGTTACATTGGTGCCGAAACCCGGGAGGAAGGAGGGACATGCTGTCGGAGAGCCCTCGCTGCTGAGGGGGATCGCGGTGCTGCGGAGTTCGGGCAGCGCGGAAGTGAAGACCGCGAAAGGCTGCCCGAGGCGGTGGTGCTGGAGCCTTGTGAAAGGTGGGACGGAGACCCGGATGCCGTGCTCCTGGGACGAGGTGGGGTGGCTGCCTTCCTGGACCTGGAGGGAGCGGAGGAGTCGCCGCCGTCTGCCGTGGGCCGGAGCCTGCTGCCGTCCGCCATGAAGGGGAGGAGCAGGGGACGGGGGACTCGCTGCCGGCTGCCCTCAGTCGGAGGAGCCATCGCCGGCCGCCAGGAGGCGGTCGAGGATCGGGCCGTCCACCGAGCGTCCAGTGCCACCGCATGGCACCGCGAAGAAGAGCCTCTTGGCAGGCTGAGGACCGAGCGGCAGTGTGTCGGGGAGCCGGACCCAGCATTTTTTTTTCTTTCTTTTTCCTCTCTCCCCTCTCTCGTCCTGTCGCTCCCCTTGCTTCCGTCTCCTTTCTCTCGTCTCGTCTGTCCTTACCCCCAGGTGCTGCGGCCGCCGAGACAGGCCCCGGGGGGGAGTAAAGCGCAGTCTCGGAGGTACCCCCCGGCCTGCAAGGGGCGTTGGGGGTATGTGACGAGCAGGGCGGGCGAGAGCCGTGAGGGAACGGCGCGAGGCCGGTGACGCGAGTGATAATGAGCGTCACCTGCGAGGCGTGCCGGCCTCGAGTCTCTCACGGAGGAGCTCCGGAGGCATAAAAGGAGGAGCGACATCAGTGAAGGACGAGAGAGGACCAGGCCTGGACTTTATTTTATGTTTTATTATGTTTGTGTGGCCGGCAGACGTCCGCGAGGGTCTGCCGGCATTACTTTCGTTTTGTTCTTTGTTTATTTTACATAAAAGTTTTGTTGAACGTTCGCCGGTTCCCGCCTCCTTCTTCCCATATCTACTAACCTCGTTACATCATCATTTCCCCGCCGGGGATCTTGAGCGACAAGCTTCATGTTAGCATGTTTTCCTTTCAAATGCTTGGTGAGGTTGGCAGTTGAGTTAATGGCAGTGGACAAAAGTTTCTCGCCAGGACACAGTGTACACCTTACACTCACATTCCTCCCCTTAGTTTCAACGAGTTTGAAGTAGTGGGAATACCTCCATCCCTCAAAAGTTAGCGTCGGCTGCTTCTCACTTGCCATGATTGCTTTGCAGACTGCTACCAGCCTCTGTCACGTACCGTGTGGAGCTTGTGACTATTGCGCAAGCCCGCAGATGGCAGTGTCGCTGTCAAATCTAACCATGGGAAAAGTAACGTTGCGCCGAATTGAAAACTGAACTACGTTTCGTTAACAAATTTTCAGTAGTAGCGCGTTACACTCCTTTTTACCCGAAAAACTTAGTAACGCGTTACACACAACACTGCACTGCACTAATGAACACTGATGAACACTGCACTAATGAACACTGATGAACACTGCACTAATGAACACTAATGAGCACTAATGAACACTAATGAACACTAATGAACACTAATGAACACTAATGAACACTAATGAACACTAATGAACACTGATCTGCACTGATGAACACTGATGAACACTGATGAACACTGATGAACACTGCACTAATGAACACTGATGAACACTGCAATAATGAACACTGCACTAATGAACACTGATGAACACTGATGAACACTAATGAACACTAATGAACACTAATGAACACTAATGAACACTAATGAACACTGATCTGCACTGATCTGCACTGATCTGCACTGATCTGCACTGATGAACACTGATGAACACTGATGAACACTGCACTAATGAACACTGCACTAATGAACACTGCACTAATGAACACTGCACTAATGAACACTGATGAACACTGATGAACACTGCACTAATGAACACTGAATAACACTGATGAACACTGCACTAATGAACACTGAATAACACTGATGAACACTGCACTAATGAACACTGAATAACACTGATGAACACTGCACTAATGAACACTGATGAACACTGCACTAATGAACACTAATGAACACTAATGATGTTCATTAGTGTTCATTAGTGTTCATTAGTGCAGTGTTCATCAGTGTTCATTAGTGCAGTGTTCATCAGTGTTCATCAGTGTTCATTAGTGCAGTGTTCATCAGTGTTCATCAGTGTTCATTAGTGCAGTGTTCATTAGTACTAATGAACACTGATGAACACTGATGAACACTGCACTAATGAACACTAATGAACACTAATGAACACTAATGAACACTAATGAACACTAATGAACACTAATGAACACTAATGAACACTAATGAACACTGATCTGCACTGATGAACACTGATGAACACTGATGAACACTGATGAACACTGCACTAATGAACACTGATGAACACTGCACTAATGAACACTGATGAACACTGAGGACACTGCACTAATGAACACTGATGAACACTGATGAACACTGCACTAATGAACACGGATGAACACTGATGAACACTGCACTAATGAACACTACACTAATGAACACTGCACTAATGAACACTGCACTAATGAACACTGCACTAATGAACACTGATGAACACTGCACTAATGAACACTGATGAACACTGATGAACACTGCACTAATGAACACTGATGAACACTGCACTAATGAACACTGCACTAATGAACACTGCACTAATGAACACTGCACTAATGAACACTGACGAACACTGCACTAATAAACACTGACGAACACTGCACTAATAAACACTGATGAACACTGATTAACAATGCACTAATAAACACTGATTAACAATGCACTGATAAACACTGATGAACACTGCACTAATGAACACTGATGAACACTGCACTAATGAACACTAATGAACACTGATGAATACTGCACTAATAAACACTGATTAACAGTGTTCATTAGTGCAGTATTCAACAGTGTTCATTAGTGTTCATTAGTGCAGTGTTGCTGATGAATACTAATGAATACTGATGAACACTGATGAACACTGATGAACACTGCACTAATGAACACGGATGAACACTGATGAACACTACACTAATGAACACTACACTAATGAACACTGCACTAATGAACACTGCACTAATGAACACTGCACTAATGAACACTGATGAACACTGCACTAATGAACACTGATGAACACTGATGAACACTGCACTAATGAACACTGATGAACACTGCACTAATGAACACTGCACTAATGAACACTGCACTAATGAACACTGCACTAATGAACACTGCACTAATGAACACTGACGAACACTGCACTAATAAACACTGATGAACACTGATGAACACTGATTAACAATGCACTAATAAACACTGATTAACAATGCACTGATAAACACTGATGAACACTGCACTAATGAACACTGATGAACACTGCACTAATGAACACTAATGAACACTGATGAATACTGCACTAATAAACACTGATTAACAGTGTTCATTAGTGCAGTATTCAACAGTGTTCATTAGTGTTCATTAGTGCAGTGTTGCTGATGAATACTAATGAATACTAATGAACACTGATGAACACTGATGAACACTAATGAACACTAATGAACACTGATGAACACTGCACTGATGAACACTGCACTAATGAACACTGCACTAATGAACACTGCACTAATGAACACTGATGAACACTGCACTAATGAACACTGATGAACACTGATGAACACTGCACTAATGTACACTGATGAACACTGCACTAATGAACACTGCACTAATGAACACTGCACTAATGAACACTGCACTAATGAACACTGCACTAATGAACACTGCACTAATGAACACTGCACTAATGAACACTGACGAACACTGCACTAATAAACACTGATGAACACTGATGAACACTAATGAACACTGATTAACAATGCACTAATAAACACTGATGAACAATGCACTGATAAACACTGATGAACACTGCACTAATGAACACTGATGAACACTGCACTAATGAACACTAATGAACACTGCACTAATGAACACTAATGAACACTGATGAACACTGATGAACACCGATGAACACTGATGAACACTGATGAACACTGATGAACACTAATGAACACTAATGAACACTGATGAAAACTGATGAACACTGATGAACACTGATGAACACTGCACTGATGAACACTGATTAACAATGCACTAATAAACACTGATGAACACTGCACTGATGAACACTGCACTAATGAACACTGCACTAATGAACACTGCACTAATGAACACTGCATTAATGAACACTGCACTAATGAACACTGCACTAATGAACACTGCACTAATGAACACTGCACTAATGAACACTGCACTAATGAACACTGCACTAATGAACACGGATGAACACGGATGAACACTGCACTAATGAACACTGATGAACACTGACGAACACTGACTAACACTGACTAACACTGACTAACACTGACTAACACTGACTAACACTGACTAACACTGCACTGATGAACACTGATGAACACTAATGAACACTAATGAACACTGCACTAATGAACACTGATGAACACTAATGAACACTGCACTAATGAACACTGATGAACACTGACGAACACTGACTAACACTGACTAACACTGACTAACACTGACTAACACTGACTAACACTGACTAACACTGACTAACACTGACTAACACTGACTAACACTGACTAACACTGACTAACACTGCACTGATGAACACTGATGAACACTAATGAACACTAATGAACACTGCACTAATGAACACTGATGAACACTAATGAACACTGCACTAATGAACACTGATGAACACTGATTAACACTGCACTGATGGACACTGATTAACACTGCACTGATGGACACTGATTAACACTGCACTGATGGACACTGATTAACACTGCACTGATGGACACTGATGAACACTGCACTGATGAACACTAATGAACACTGCACTGATGGACACTGATGAACACTGCACTGATGGACACTGATGAACACTAATGAACACTGCACTGATGGACACTGATGAACACTGCACTGATGAACACTGATGAACACTAATGAACACTGCACTGATAGACACTGATGAACACTAATGAACACTGCACTGTTGGACACTAATGAACACTACACTAATGAACACTGATGAACAATACACTGATGAACACTGATTAACACTGCACTGATGGACACTGATTAACACTGCACTGATTAACACTGCACTGATGAACACTAATGAACACTGCACTGATGGACACTGATGAACACTAATGAACACTGCACTGATGGACACTGATGAACACTAATGAACACTGCACTGATGGACACTGATGAACACTAATGAACACTGCACTGATGGACACTGATGAACACTAATGAACACTGCACTGATGGACACTGATGAATACTGCACTGATGGACACTGATGAACACTGCACTGATGAACACTTATGAACACTAATGAACACTGCACTGATGAACACTGATGAACACTAATGAACACTGCACTAATGAACACTGATGAACACTGCACTAATGAACACTGCACTAATGAACACTGCACTAATGAACACTGCACTAATGAACACTGCACTAATGAACACTGCACTAATGAACACTGACGAACACTGCACTAATAAACACTGATGAACACTGATTAACAATGCACTAATAAACACTGATTAACAATGCACTGATAAACACTGATGAACACTGCACTAATGAACACTGATGAACACTGCACTAATGAACACTGATGAATACTGCACTAATAAACACTGATTAACAGTGTTCATTAGTGCAGTATTCAACAGTGTTCATTAGTGTTCATTAGTGCAGTGTTGCTGATGAATACTAATGAATACTAATGAACACTGATGAACACTGATGAACACTGATGAACACTAATGAACACTAATGAACACTGATGAACACTGATGAACACTGATGAACACTGCACTGATGAACACTGCACTAATGAACACTGCACTAATGAACACCGATGAACACCGATGAACACTAATGAACACTGATGAACACTGATGAACACTGATGAACACTGATGAACACTGATGAACACTGATGAACACTGATGAACACTGATGAACACTGCACTGATGAACACTGATTAACAATGCACTAATAAACACTGATGAACACTGCACTGATGAACACTGCACTAATGAACACTGCACTAATGAACACTGCACTAATGAACACTGCACTAATGAACACTGCACTAATGAACACTGCACTAATGAACACTGCACTAATGAACACTGACGAACACTGCACTAATAAACACTGATGAACACTGATGAACACTGATGAACACTGATGAACACTGATGAACACTGATGAACACTGATGAACACTGATGAACACTGATGAACACTGATTAACAATGCACTAATAAACACTGATTAACAATGCACTGATAAACACTGATGAACACTGCACTAATGAACACTGATGAACACTGCACTAATGAACACTGATGAATACTGCACTAATAAACACTGATTAACAGTGTTCATTAGTGCAGTATTCAACAGTGTTCATTAGTGTTCATTAGTGCAGTGTTGCTGATGAATACTAATGAATACTAATGAACACTGATGAACACTGATGAACACTGATGAACACTAATGAACACTAATGAACACTGATGAACACTGCACTGATGAACACTGCACTAATGAACACTGCACTAATGAACACTGCACTAATGAACACTGATGAACACCGATGAACACTGATGAACACTAATGAACACTGATGAACACTGATGAAAACTGATGAACACTGATGAACACTGATGAACACTGATGAACACTGATGAACACTGCACTGATGAACACTGATTAACAATGCACTAATAAACACTGATGAACACTGCACTGATGAACACTGCACTAATGAACACTGCACTAATGAACACTGCACTAATGAACACTGCACTAATGAACACTGCACTAATGAACACTGCACTAATGAACACTGATGAACACTGATGAACACTGCACTAATGAACACGGATGAACACGGATGAACACTGCACTAATGAACACTGATGAACACTGACGAACACTGACGAACACTGACGAACACTGACGAACACTGACGAACACTGACTAACACTGACTAACACTGACTAACACTGACGAACACTGACTAACACTGACTAACACTGACTAACACTGCACTGATGAACACTGATGAACACTAATGAACACTAATGAACACTGCACTAATGAACACTGATGAACACTAATGAACACTGCACTAATGAACACTGATGAACACTGATTAACACTGCACTGATGGACACTGATTAACACTGCACTGATGGACACTGATTAACACTGCACTGATGGACACTGATTAACACTGCACTGATGGACACTGATTAACACTGCACTGATGGACACTGATGAACACTGCACTGATGGACACTGATGAACACTAATGAACACTGCACTGATGGACACTGATGAACACTGCACTGATGAACACTGATGAACACTAATGAACACTGCACTGATAGACACTGATGAACACTAATGAACACTGCACTGTTGGACACTAATGAACACTACACTAATGAACACTGATGAACAATACACTGATGAACACTGATTAACACTGCACTGATGGACACTGATTAACACTGCACTGATGAACACTAATGAACACTGCACTGATGGACACTGATGAACACTAATGAACACTGCACTGATGGACACTGATGAACACTAATGAACACTGCACTGATGGACACTGATGAACACTAATGAACACTGCACTGATGGACACTGATGAACACTAATGAACACTGCACTGATGGACACTGATGAATACTGCACTGATGGACACTGATGAACACTGCACTGATGAACACTTATGAACACTAATGAACACTGCACTGATGAACACTGATGAACACTAATGAACACTGCACTGATGAACACTGATGAACACTAATGAACACTGCACTGATGGACACTAATGAACACTACACTGATGAACACTGCACTGATGAACACTGCACTAATGAACACTGATGAACACTGATGAACACTGATGAACACTGATGAACACTGATGAACACTGATGAACACGGATGAACACGGATGAACACTGCACTGATGAACACTGCACTGATGAACACTGATGAACACTGCACTAATGAACACTGCACTAATGAACACTGCACTAATGAACACTGCACTAATGAACACTGATGAACACTGATTAACACTGCACTGATGAACACTGATTAACAATGCATAATAAACACTGATGAACACTGCACTAATGAACACTGATGAACACTGCACTAATGAACACTAATGAACACTGATGAACACTGCACTAATGAACACTAATGAACACTGATGAACACTAATGAACACTGATGAACACTGCACTAATGAACACTAATGAACACTGATGAACACTGATGAACACTGACGAACACTGCACTAATGAACACTAATGAACACTGACGAACACTGCACTAATGAACACTAATGAACACTGTAGAGAACTGCACTAATGAACACGGATGAACACTGATGAACACTAATGAACACTGATGAACACTGCACTAATGAACACTAATGAACACTGACGAACACTAATGAACACTGATGAACACTGCACTAATGAACACTAATGAACACTGATGAACACTGCACTAATGAACACTAATGAACACTGACGAACACTGCACTAATGAACACGGATGAACACTGATGAACACTAATGAACACTGATGAACACTGCACTAATGAACACTAATGAACACTGACGAACACTGCACTAATGAACACGGATGAACACTGATGAACACTAATGAACACTGACGAACACTGCACTAATGAACACTAATGAACACTGATGAACACTAATGAACACTGATGAACACTGCACTAATGAACACTAATGAACACTGATGAACACTGCACTAATGAACACTAATGAACACTGACGAACACTGCACTAATGAACACGGATGAACACTGATGAACACTAATGAACACTGATGAACACTGCACTAATGAACACTAATGAACACTGACGAACACTGCACTAATGAACACGGATGAACACTGATGAACACTAATGAACACTGACGAACACTGCACTAATGAACACTAATGAACACTGATGAACACTAATGAACACTGATGAACATTAATGAACACTGATGAACACTGATGAACACTAATGAACACTGCACTGATGGACACTGATGAACACTGCACTAATGAACACTGATGAACACTAATGAACACTGCACTGATAGACACTGATGAACACTAATGAACACTGCACTGTTGGACACTAATGAACACTGATGAACACTAATGAACACTGATGAACACTGCACTAATGAACACTAATGAACACTGACGAACACTGCACTAATGAACACGGATGAACACTGATGAACACTAATGAACACTGACGAACACTGCACTAATGAACACTAATGAACACTGATGAACACTAATGAACACTGATGAACATTAATGAACACTGATGAACACTGATGAACACTGCACTAGTGAACACTAATGAACACTGATGAACACTGCACTAGTGAACACGAATGAACACGAATGAACACGAATGAACACGAATGAACACTGCACTAATGAACACTAATAAACACTAATGAACACTAATGAACACTGATGAACACTGATGAACACTGATGAACACTGATGAACACTGATTAACACTGCACTGATGAACACTGATTAACAATGCACTAATAAACACTGATGAACACTGCACTGATGGACACTGATGAATACTGCACTGATGGACACTGATGAACACTGCACTGATGAACACTTATGAACACTAATGAACACTGCACTGATGAACACTGATGAACACTAATGAACACTGCACTGATGAACACTGATGAACACTAATGAACACTGCACTGATGGACACTAATGAACACTACACTGATGAACACTGCACTGATGAACACTGCACTAATGAACACTGATGAACACTGATGAACACTGATGAACACTGATGAACACGGATGAACACGGATGAACACTGCACTGATGAACACTGCACTGATGAACACTGCACTGATGAACACTGATGAACACTAATGAACACTGATGAACATTAATGAACACTGATGAACACTGCACTAGTGAACACTAATGAACACTGATGAACACTGCACTAGTGAACACGAATGAACACGAATGAACACGAATGAACACGAATGAACACTGCACTAATGAACACTAATAAACACTAATGAACACTAATGAACACTGATGAACACTGATGAACACTGATGAACACTGATTAACACTGCACTGATGAACACTGATTAACAATGCACTAATAAACACTGATGAACACTGCACTAATGAACAGTAATGAACACTGATGAACACTGATGAACACTGATTAACACTGCACTGATGAACACTGATTAACAATGCACTAATAAACACTGATGAACACTGCACTAATGAACACTGATGAACACTGCACTAATGAACACTAATGAACACTGATGAACACTGCACTAATGAACACTAATGAACACTGATGAACACTAATGAACACTGATGAACACTGCACTAATGAACACTAATGAACACTGATGAACACTAATGAACATTGATGAACACTAATGAACACTGATTAACACTGCACTGATGAACACTGATTAACAATGCACTAATAAACACTGATGAACACTGCACTAATGAACACTAATGAACACTGATGAACACTGCACTAATGAACACTAATGAACACTGATGAACACTAATGAACACTGATAAACACTGCACTAATGAACACTAATGAACACTGACGAACACTGCACTAATGAACACGAATGAACACGGATGAACACGGATGAACACGGATGAACACGGATGAACACGGATGAACACGGATGAACACGGATGAACACGGATGAACACGGATGAACACTGATGCTCCATGTTTTGAGGAGCAGCGCTGACACATGGCCACCTGTCTGGACCCGCTGCAGGAATGTGATGTCGAGTTTATCCATAGATCAGCGCCGGGCTTTGAAAGCAAGAAAACATGTTCATTACAGCTATAACATTCAAACTAAAAGATTATTAGTATCACAAAGGCAATCAAAAAGATGCAAAGGATTACATGTGAATGATCTTTAGGTTTTATATGTACTGCATGCAATTTAACTGGACTTATTTGATTGCTCTGGATATATTGTATTTTAAAAATGATATACTATATTAGTAAAAAAGAATAGGTACCATTCACATAATATTTCACAAAAGGCCACGAGTGACCAAACCTCAATATATCACAAGCACACTGGAACTTTTGACCTTATGA
The DNA here is from genome assembly GCF_024489055.1 of Chanodichthys erythropterus. Classification (NCBI taxonomy): domain Eukaryota; kingdom Metazoa; phylum Chordata; class Actinopteri; order Cypriniformes; family Xenocyprididae; genus Chanodichthys; species Chanodichthys erythropterus. Next base: position 28,989,720 of record NC_090230.1, read on the forward strand.
TGCCTGTTTTATTATTATGTTTATTATTACTGCTCAACTGACAAATTTTGCTCTTGCTTGGTTTTACTCAAATGACTTGAGGGGCGTCCGGATACTTATTGCTAGTCAGTCGTGATGCCATGAGCAGATGTTATAGGAGCAGCTGAACCACTGAAACAGCTGTTGAAGAGACAACAAGCAGTGACCACATCTTCCTGGAAATTTCCACAGTTCGGTGCAGGAATGTGGGCAGGAATGAACACGCCGTCTGAAAACCTGTGATACCTGTGGTTAAAGCGTTGAAGAGAACAGGGAAGAACGTGCTTCTAAACCCCCTGTAATTCACACCCTGATAATAAAGAGTCAATTTGAATTCTATTCTAAATCTAAAGCTTCTAATTTCAACGTATGAATCTAAAGTTCACATGTTAAATCAGATACAGTTATAGTTGATCAAAGGCCAGCAGCTTCATGCACTTTCAGACATGTTCAGTAATGGTGCTCCTTAATAAATACAGATTACAGAGTTCCATGTTGTGTATTTGTATGTATAACCATCTTCAGCTTCACACTCTTAAAAATAAAGATTTTTTCTTTACATCTGTGGTTCCATGAAGAACATTTAACATCCATGGAGTTTTTCCATTGCACAAAAGCTTCTTTATCGTGGAAAAAGGGTCTTTAGATTTTTAAAATGTCCTTCACTCTCAGAACAGATGCTTGTAATGGTGAAAACCTCATATAGGCTGTCCACTTGATTAAATATGTTTGTGTGTGTGTGTGTGTGTGTGTGTGTGTGTGTGTGTGTGTGTGTGTGTGTGTGTGAGAGAGAGAGAGAGAGAGAGCTCAACAGATATTGCTACACAAACCTCAAACCAGGTGGTGTTTTTACAGTCAGGAACTGATGCTTTATTATCCCATATAGGTGCTAAACCTGATGATAGGTCCATAAAGCAGCTCAAACCTTGATGTTGGACTAATGGAGTCAGAAACATTAACATTAACTCCATCTGCTGGACAGCTCAAGTAAGAACAGTGCACTTTCAAGTCGGGTCATTTTTGCATATCGCTTATCACAACGGGTGTTTAAACATGACAAACGTTGAACAATGCTTAACAGATCGTGACAGTTGTTCAAGCCGAAATACGCCATTAACTTTAGTTTGACGTCACAGTAATTAATGTTCCTTGCTGAAATATGTTGAAAAAAATATATATATTGTTTTACATTATTCAAGAATGTATAATTTGTTATTCTACCCTAGCATTAATAATAATAATAATAATAATAATAATAATAATGACAACCTCTGAATTCTTGAAATGTTAAAATATTATTGTTTAAATTATAGTTTTTTTTGTTTTTGTTTTGGTATTTCATTTTTTTACATTATGGATTTTTTTTACTTAATTTGAATTACATTGAACTGAATTATGGAGAAATTGATCGCGTAGACACGCCCACCTGCGCGCGCCTGTCTGTCACACAAAATCAATTCTCTTCAGACTTCGCGCTCTTTTCTTCTGAGTGAATTTTGCGAGATTACAGTCACAGAAGAACCAGCGCCAACGAAAATGTTATTTTAATCGGAAAACACACATGGATTACAATAGTTTGCGGATACTGAGAGAGTAATCGGGTCTGTTTCCACATGACGACAAATCCACATTGAAGTCCTGGTCAGAGACGTGAGGTAAATTTATTTTTATTCCGCGTGCAATATGATATCAAATGTAATGTTAATCTCAGAGAATCAAAAGTTTTGTTTAATCTTTTTATGGTCTTATGTTTTAAACCGAGTTTAGCGTTTTCTACAGTTTGTATAAAAAGTCATAATCCAACTGCATTCAGTATGGAGGATTTTCAGTGCAGCTGAGGACCAGTAGCAATCCACAGGCCATTACAGCTTTTCATTAAAGTTCCTTATCTAAAAAAAAATAATGATGTCTTCATTTATTTGTGATAGAATGAGTTACTGGTAAGAGTTGTAAACCCGTGATGATGGCTTGTTTAACTTTCAGCCTGCCATTTGTGAGGGTCCTTCTTTAGAGAAGAGCAGCTGAAACTCAATTAAAGGTCTCATAAAATAACTAAAATATTGTAAGTGTTTATGAGTTCTGTGGGGTTTTGTGGATGGTACCTATGGTGCTCTTAATCTATTTTAGGTGATTGCTAAAGCGTTGCTAGGTAGTTTAGTGAAAAGTATCAAGTTTAAAGTAAGTAAAATATAAATGAAACTTATCACTTACATTAACATGGACAGCAAGCAATGATGACTAGAAATGTAAGTTTGGTTATCATATTATCCTTTGATTGAAATCTAATGATCATAGGTTTTCGGGTGTACCTGGAAAATATTTGTTCTATTGCCATGTTCAGTGCTCAACTTTGGTAAAGTTGGTTTTATATTTGCACATTCAGACTTCTAATAAATTCTGACTTTCCAATAAATGTGCAATAAATTAATGTTTGTGAATTTTAAGCAGCGACATGATATTGACAACCAACGATTGTCAACTTACAACATTTTTCACAGTCGATCAAAATAGGCAAGTATTGTTTTAATGGCATATTTACTTGTGAATGTCCACTGAATCTCCAATGTAGTGTGATTAACAATGCTATTGAATACCGATGTCCGAATGTGCGAATATAAAACCAACTTTACCCAAGTCAGCGCTGTATGTTTTTGGTGAACGAAATGAACAGTAGTTGTTGTAATATGTCAGAATAATAGCTTAAAATCCCCCTTTTCAAGACTAGGCATTAGTAAACCTCAACCTCAACCATCTGGTTAATAACTAAAAGACTCATATAATGTTTGCATCTGTGTTAAGTATGTTCCTGTATGTATATTCAAATAGAGATGCAGTGATACAATGATTATTTGAGTTATGGTTTATAACTGGTCAATGAAATTAGGCATGACAGTGTAATAATGTACAGTATGAAAGATAGATAAATATTCTAAAGGACTATAAATACCCTTATTCAACTGTTTTATTATGGTTTGCCTGTTTTGTTGCAGACACTTCTCGTCCCCGTATGGTGCAACGCTGTGTTGGAGTGCTTGATAAGAACACAACAACAAGAAGATTGCAGGTTTACCTTTATTGTTACTAAGTGCATACCGACATTTCACAAGAAATTCATATTTTACGAAGACTTGCGACTGTGTCCGGATGTTATCCTTCATTCTGCAGCTTCTTTGCTCTGAAAATAAGAACATATCAGAGTATTATGGCAAGGGCCTCACTGGGCTTTTGAGAAATCAGTTTGTCCGTGAGTTTCATGCAGAGCTCCTGCACATCAGCCTGTCTGCAACGCTTAGATCCATATCTAACCAGATAATCATGATCTATTTGCTGAACTGAGTTATTTTAGTCACTGAAGCTGCATGGACAGAAGCTTTCACTCGCACATTTTACACGGATGGATGGAGAGGTGAGCTCAAACTTCTGTTTACATCCACAATGCTTTTGATCTTGACTGATGTGACTTGCTTAAAACATTTTGTTCAATTCAGCTTTATTGTCATTAGTAGGGATTAAACAGATCGTTGTTGATCCATGCTTCTCTGGATACTTATATAATGTCTTTCATTTTGGCTCACTAGGAATCTGTTTGGAGGATTTGTTTGTCATCCTGAATATGCTGGATGATCGAGACGAAGTACTGGGATGCACTCCATAAAGTCAGGAGCAGAAATGTGAATTCACCTTATCTATTTTCTAAAGGCAACTTGTTTCATTGATCTTATTGTGAAAGATTAGTCTATGCATATGTTCATTTTTTTTATTTTTTGATCACCTAAATTTTAACCAAAATATCATCTCTATCTTCTCTCTGGTGACATATAGGGCTGGGACGATACATCGATTCTCGATCGATACAATGAATTTGAATTGCTCTAAGCTAGTTTTTAACTGCACACTCTCAAATGCTCAAGAAGAAGACAGTGCTTGTGCATTCATGTAAGTAGTTAAATATACTTGCACCTCAGCTCAGAATGCTTTAATGATGCAAGATTTGTAATTCGTTTCAAACTTTTTGTACTTAATGAATGATTATTTTAGGTTTATGTGGTGTGTGTAAAGCCCTGAACACACCAAGCCGACACGACTTACTAGTGGCAATGAAAGCAGAGAGGTTGGCTCACGTCGGCAACATCTGGTTCAAAGTTGCCCTGACACACCAAACCGACGCTTGACACCCGATGGCCACTAGCACATCCATTCTGCACCTGCGTAAGAAGAAATGCCTTTCCTTACCAGCTGACTGACGAGCGCAGACGCCAATTCAACATGTCGAATCGGCCGTAAAAAAGCAGATGGCGACCAACTTCAGCCGACGGTGCGGAATCGCGATACTTCGGAAAATATCAGAATCGCTCCAGATTCTTTGTATCACGGATTAAGATTGATGTATTGTCCCAGCCCTAGTGACATATGCAGGACATCTCTCATCATTTAGTCCTCTTAAACTATGCCCCTGCAATCTCATGCTCATCTGCCTCCTTTTGTCAGTGCAACACCCTCATATTAACTTCCAATCAACAACCGATGCAGAGAACAAAATTCCCAGCCTACGTCACAATGCGGAAGAAAAGGTCTGTCTCTACTTCTGTTTTATCACAACTTTATTTGCTGACATATGGACTTACTAAGCCTACCTTGCAGTTGCATACAATTATACAAGAGGATGAGTGCAAGATGTTGTCTGTCCGCCTCACCAACAAACCACTCAAAGACAGACAAGCAGCAGCAAACACCGCACAGTGGTTGGAGGAAATAGCAAGTATGAAATGAAAAAGTGTGTTGTTCACCAAAAACTAGCATGGACACTATATATATAACATGTAGTTTAGTATAGTTTATATGATAGAATTAATGCAATGTGAAAAATCTGATAACAGGTGGCGAAAAAATATGCGGTTCACACGTCTAGTGTGAAATGGCCCTTTTTGTGGTTTTCTTTTGCTTATTTCTTTTGGTTATCCACACAAGTTCTGCTTAAAAAATGTATAATGTTACGTTTAAGTTATAATAAACAAAATATGCTAGCAAAATGAGTTTGGATTGAGTTAACTGTTTTATCAGTTGTCAATGTTATCAGTCAATCACAATATTGTGCAGTGCTCAGATTCTTGTTTCAGCAAGATTCACTTGAATCAGCAAGAAAAGTCTGGGGTGGTCATTTATTTTGTTACCCCTGTTCCAATTTTTTTTTTAATCGGCATTGCTTGCTGGACCTCCGACAAGATGAGATTTGACTAAAACCGGAGGTGAGAGATCCTCAAACACATTTGAGTTGTTTCAATAAGCTAGTGGGGTTAACTAAACTAACATCTTTGCTCTTTTTAGCTATTGTACTTCCCAACACTGTTATAATGGTAGTATAGGTTTGACTGTTACCTTGCCAGCTTCACGGCTCTTGGCCCTCAGCTTGTTGACCTGGGACTCGGCGATGTCAGCGCGCTCCTGAGCCTCTTCCAGCTCATGCTGCACCTTCCTGTACCTGGACAGGTGAGTGTTGGCCTGCTCCTCCTGTTACGATTACACAAGATATCCAACCCTTTTCATGGCAGTGCATTCATGGCACTGGACACTTTTGTCAATACTAAAACTTCACGCTCCAGACGTTTGATTTTAGACTTACAGCTTCTTCAGCCTGGCGCTTGTAGGCCTTCACTTTCAGCTGCAGCTTGTCTACCAGATCCTGCAGTCGGATCACGTTCTTCTTGTCTTCCTCAGTCTTTGGGAGTAAATATTGGACATGGTCTTAGTTAAAGTATGTATGTTATTATAAAAAAGGTGGTGAATTTCTAATTCCTCGGTAGTTTTACCTGATAGGTGAGCTCCTTCACCCTCCTCTCAAACTTGCGCACTCCTTTCACAGCATCTGCACCACGTCTCTGCTCAGCTTCAACTTCAGACTCTAACTCACGCACCTTCAGTACAGAGTTATTGTTTCACCTGTCAAATCTCTGGCATGACCAGTACATCTAAAAATGTGTTTTGTTCCTAACACTCAAATTTACCCTGGACTCCAGTTTCTGGAGCTGTTTCTTTCCACCCTTCATGGCCAGACTTTCAGCCTCATCCAGACGGTGCTGCAGGTCTTTGACAGTCACTTCCAGGTTCTTCTTCATCCTCTCCAGGTGAGCACTAGTGTCCTGCTCCTTCTTCAGCTCCTCAGCCATCATGGCAGCCTGAAATATAAGCCAGTTAAAATGAACTAACCAATATAGATAGAATTATCTTTCATGACCTTTCATTTGTTACCACATGCACCTAAAAACAATACAAATAACTGTTTAAACTGGAATAGAGAAGCAGAATGTAAACACTCACATCAGTGATGGCCTTCTTGGCCTTCTCCTCTGCATTTCTGGCCTCCTGGACTGAATCATCCACCTCACCTTGAACCTGGACCAGATCAGCCTCAAGCTTCTTCTTGGTGTTAATAAGACTTGTATTCTGTGGGATGTAAGCAGTTAGTCTACAGTGTCTACAGTTTATCATGTATCCTGAATTTGTTCCTGGTATTTAGTAATTGTTTGTACTTGTGAGTGCAGCAGTCCCACACGTTCGCTGGCATCAACCAGCTCCTGCTCCGCCACTTTGCGGCCTCTCTCTGTTTGCTCCAGTGCAGCTCTCAGCTCCTCAATCTCTGCTTGCATCAGGTTATTCCTGCGCTCCACCATGGCCACCTGCTCCTTCATGTCCTCCTGTCCTCTGAGAGCGTCATCAAGGTGCAGCTGGGCATCCTGTGGCAACATTCTTTCTTTGTTAGTTGTCATGCTTTGGTTAATTCATGTTTCATATTCATATTGTCAAACATTTAATATTTATTGCAATCCCACATTCTACAGAAAGAAACCTTGAGTTGTCCTTGGACGTTCCTGAGCTGTTTCTGGGCCTCAGCAGCCTGGCGGTTGGCATGACTCAGCTGGATCTCCATCTCATTCAGATCTCCCTCCATCTTCTTTTTGACTCTCAGAGCATCATTTCTGCTCCTGATCTCAGAGTCCAGAGAGCTCTGCATGGAATCGATCACTCTTTGGCTGTTCCTCTTGATCTGTTCCATCTCCTCATCCTTCTCAGCTAGCTTCCTGTCAATCTCGCTCTTCACCTGGTTCAGCTCCAGCTGCACACGAAGAATCTTGGACTCTTCATGCTCCAGGGTGGCCTGATGGATAGGATATAAGAATTATATCAACCTGGTAGAAAAATGGTGAAATGTTCACCATATTAGAACAGTATTTTTTTCATGGTTTGTTGATTTGATACTTTTAAGTGACAATACTTCAGCTTCTTCAAGTGCAGTCTGGATCTCTGATTTCTCAGCCTCCACAATCTTCTTTGCCTTTTCCAGTTCATGAATCGTCTTTCCAGTCTCTCCAAGCTGCTCAGTGAGGTCAGAAATCTCCTCTAAAGTGTTTAAAAAGCAGATTTAAAAAAAAAAAATGTTTAAATGCATCCCTTTTTTTTAGTCTTTGGTGTACAAATAAAAGTTGCATTACGTTGCAGATTCTTGTTCTCCCTCTTCAGGGTCTCCAGGTGGTCAAGAGCTTCCTCATAGGAGTTCTTCATTTTGAAAAGCTCAGTGCTGAGAGAACGAGCTTCTTTCTGAGCACCTTCTAGTTCAGCCTGACTTTCCTCATACTTCTGTTTCCAATCTGCTAGCACCTGATAATGAAGTACATGTAGTCATTGTTAATTAGCTAAGTTGTCGGTTCAAGGTCTAGGTTTACAGGTTATCCATGTATTTCTTACCTTGTCAAAGTTTCTCTGCTTCTTGTCAAGGTTGGCTGCCAATGCATTTGCCCTCTCCACATCAATCATGAGATCTTCTACTTCACCCTGCAGTCTCTGTTTGGTCTTTTCCAGAGAGGCACACTTGGAGTTCACCGCCTCAATGGATTCTTCAGCATCCTGCAGACGCTGAGCCAGCTTTTTCCTGAGGAAAGTGATTTGAAATTATGAAATCTTATTAATATTTGTCATATTAAATGTAGGATACTGAAAACTTTTCCCAATGATCTATTTACTTGGATTCCTCAAGCTCCTCAGTGCGTTGGATGGCATCAGTCTCATATTTTGTTCTCCACTGAGCCACCTCACTGTTGGCCTTAGACATTCCACGCTGGAGTTCAGCTTTGGCCTCCTGCTCTTCCTCATACTGCTCTCTGAGCAGGTCACAGTCATGGCGGGCAGACTGAACCGCATGGGCCAGAGCGTTCTTGGCCTTGAAGTCAAAATGTTTCCTTTTATTGTACACAGCTATGTTCATAGTTATTCACAGTATTTGGTAACTGAAAATTGTAGCATCTTTGTAGTTACCTTAACCTCTTCTTCAATATGTCTTTTGAGTTCCTCAATCTGCTGAGTGTAAGCTTGTTTGCCTCTGGTCAATTGAGAAACAAGAGCTTCTTTCTCCTCCAATTGACGCCCATATTCCCCTAGTATAAGACAATGTGTAATTTATGAAAGTGTTCACAAGAGTTGTATGATGTCAGTATTGGGTTCTTGCATCGCAGGTTTTTGCACATTTCTACAACTGTGTGCAGAGTATATTAAATGTATGCATGGCATATTGTTTATGTACGTACCATTTTCAGTTTGCAGCCTTGCCTTCTGTGCATTTAAGTCATTAAGTTGGCGTAAAAACTCATCATTTTTGGTTTTTAGTTCGCTTGTTTGATCTTCTAATGTACGGCACATCTTTTCAAGGTTTGCCTACATTTAAAAAAAAAAAAAGCTTAAATTTTCTTTTACCTCTTTGTGCTTTGTTCTGGTGTCATTTACTTATATTTCAAGCTGTCAAGGTTAAAGTAAAGTAGTCAACATTTGAAGTGGATAAAAAAAGTTAATCAAAGTTGTCCTTAGAACTAAGTTGTCCTAAGAAGAAGGTTTTAGGACAACTTTGATGAAAGGTTTTGATCCACTTCAAATGTTGACTAGTGTAGTTTTGTAAAACAAAAAATAAATCTTTACTTGAAGTTTTGCCAATAGTATACCTTTGCTTTAGCCACAGCCTCCATATTGCTTGTCAAGTCATCAATCTCCATCTTGTATTCACTCTTCTCCTTCTCCAGCTTCTGCTTGACCCGCTGAAGGTTGTCGATCTGTTCTCCAAGCTCAGCCACAGTATCTGCCTGCTTCTTTCGGAGAGCTGCAGCAGTAGCTTCATGCTGCAAGGTGGACTCTTCCAGATCACGACGCAACTTCTGGAATTCGGCTTCACGCTTCTTGTTCATCTCAATCTGGGCAGCAGTGGCACCACCAGCTTCCTCAAGCCTCTCGCTGATCTCTTCGAGTTCCCTGGAGAGATCAGCTCTCTGCTTCTCCACTTTAGCACGAGCAGCTCGCTCAGCCTCAATTTCCTCTTCTAGCTCCTCGATACGGGCCTAAATAAAGAATTAAATATATTAACTACCTAGTGATATTGGTAATGTGGGTTTTCCCAGCTATGCATCTATTTCATATAACACAGATTAGGGTTAGTATTACCTGAAGTTCTTTGATCTTCTTCTGAAGCTGTGCTCCCAATAATTGTTCATCCTCAATCTTGCTGAGAAACTGACTAATCTCGAAGTCTTTCCTGTTTTTAAAGCATTGTTTTGTAAAATGTATAAAATACTCATTTTGTGTAATTTTGTGAATACTGAAATCCACTTACTTTTTGATCTTCTCATCTGATTGCTGTTTGTCATTCTCCAGGTCCATTATGGACTCCTGGGCCAGTTTCAGATCACCCTCAAGCTTCCTCTTGGCTCTCTCAAGGTCCATACGGAGCTTCTTCTCTTGCTCCAGTGAGCCCTCAAGCTATTGTTACAGAAACCAGAGCATTTAATTCTAGTATAGAGACGCAAATTAACTTACCATTGATTCAAGCTCTTATTCTCATGCCAATCATCTTACATCATCCACTTGCTGCTCAAGCTTTGTCTTAGATTTAGTCAGAGTGTTGACTTTGTCTTCCTCTGCCTGAAGGTCATCAAGAGTCTGCTGGTGTGCCTCTTGGAGAGCTTTCTTCTCTTTGGTCAGCTTGGCAATGCTCTCATCCTGAGAGGCCATCTCCTCCGTCAGGTTTTTAACCTAAATGGAAACATTGTTCATTGTTTTCATTCTTAAGATCCTGAACAATCAGCAGTGTGAAGAACATATGAAAAGATGATTGACCTTATTTTCTGTTGCATGTTTCTCCTTCTCCACTTTGGCCAAGGTGAGCTCCAGGTCGTCAATGTCTTTCTTCAGTTCAGAGCATTCATCCTCCAGTTTCCTTTTCTTGGCAGTGAGTTCAGCATTGATTTCCTCCTCATCCTCCAGTCTCTCGGTTGTCTCTTTGAGTTTTGCCTCGAGCTGGATCTTGCTTTTGATGAGACCTTCACATCTCTCCTCAGCATCAGAGAGGTTTTCAGTTTCCTGTTTGAGGTGGATGTAAATAATGACTTTTGGCTTCTACAGGTTTCATTTTGACTCTGTAAGAACTGAAATACTCACAGCAGCTACTTGCAGTTGAAGATCGTTTTTCTCTTGAAGAAGTGACACCATTTTCTCCTCAAGCTCCTTTTTTTTAGCTAATGCCTTTGTTAGATCCTCCTTCATTTTCTCAAAGTTCTCCTTCATGGCTGCCATTTCTTTCTCAGTCTCTGCACTCTTCAGAAGAGGCTTGATCTTGAAGTAGAGCTTCATCCATGGCCAATGTTTCACATTCATGAATGAGCGAATGTTGTATTGGATGGAATAAATTGACTCTCTGTCAAAGGGTGTTTCTGGTTAAGTTTGACAAAAAATATTCAATTTTGTTCATTTAATTGTAAATTTAATAATATCTAATTCACTCACCTCCTCTCCATCATTTTCACAAACTCTGTCCTCATGAGGAAGCCACGACAAAGAGCTTGAGTCATGGTAACCAGTTCTGCTAGTTTCTCATCTCTCATCTCCTCAAGAGTACCCAAGAGACCAGCTTTAAAGAACACCTGCAAGAACATACAGTGATGTTACTGGTATATTATGGAAGCCATTGTTTTTATTGTAGATTTGAGTTCAGCCATTTGCTGTGTAACTCACCTTGGTGTGTCCAAACTTGTATTGGGTGTGGTCAACATCAATAGAGCCCAGGAGTTTCTCTGAAGCCTTTTTGTTGTCAATGAACTGTCCCTCAGGGATGACGCTAGCATTTAATACTTTGTATCTAGAGAACATTCAGGGGAGAGTCATGTTCTCGTGAAAAATATTCATAAGATGATGAAGATCAGGTGGTATCATCTCTAATTTGGAGGTTGCAAAAAGGTTTCTTTACCTCTGCTTGAAGTCACCATAGAGGATTCTGCTGGGGAAACCCTTCCTGCAGATTCTGATACCTTCCAGCACACCATTACACCTGAGCTGGTGGATAACCAGGAAGTTCTCCATCAGACCTGCAATAAAGATGTTCTTAAGGTTCCAGAGATATTTTCAAAACTTTTTAGTCTTCAAGTATTAAGTTTACCTGGAGTCTTGGACTCATTAGGAATTAAGCAGCGCACAAAGTGAGGGTGAGTGCTCCTCAGGTTAGTCATCAGCTTACCCAAGTTCTCCTGTGGAAATGTTTTTCATTAGTCTAATCTTTAATGGTGTAAAGGTTCACATTCTTCATTAAAAGAGAGAGTCTGTTTACCCTAAAAAGTGCAGACACCGTCTGGAAGGAACCACCCTTCTTCTTGCCTTTCTTTCCACCGCCTCCCTCAGCTGTTTTATGTAAACAAAATATATATATTTTTTATTTTCCCTGTTGCTTTCCTTTTAACCCTTTCAATAACTCCCTATTAGACCATGTCTAATTACATCATAATACAGAAGAATTGATGAGTTGCAAATAAATGTCTTACCTTCAGAACCTGCATGAGCAGCATACAGGAAGGCCAGCACTTTGAGTGATGACTTTTGGTAGAGTTGCACGACAGAGTCATTCAGTGGATCCTTGTTCTTGTCTAACCAGCCATTAATGTTGTAGTCCACAGTGCCGGCGTAGTGCACCAGAGAGAAGTGGGCCTCTGCCTTGCCTTTGGCAGGCTTTGGCTTCTGGAAAGCTGCAGATTTGCCCAGATGCTGATCATGCAGCTTGTTTTTGAAGCTTGTGTCTGTAGCTTTGGGGAACATGCACTCCTCTTCAAGGATGGAGAAGATGCCCATTGGCTGTTGAAGAAATATTCATGCTCAAGTACAGGGACAATATGAATAATCATTTTAATTTGCTGAATGTCCTCTTACCTTCTCAATGAGCTCAATGCAGGCAGCCAAGTCCATACCAAAGTCAATGAACTCCCATTCAATGCCTTCTTTCTTGTACTCCTCTTGCTCCAGAACAAACATGTGGTGGTTGAAGAACTGTTGCAGTTTCTCATTTGTGAAGTTGATGCAAAGCTGCTCCAAGCTGTTGAACTGATAATTAAACAGAAGAAAGTGTTTACTACTGACTGTTATCTTTTATGTTTTGATTAATAACTGATGCTCACATCAAAGATCTCAAATCCAGCGATGTCCAGCACACCAATGAAGAACTGTCTAGGCTGCTTTGTGTCCAACATCTCATTGATACGGACAACCATCCACAAGAACATTTTCTCATAGACAGACTTGGAGAGCGCAGAGACTGCGTTGTTCACCTGAGAAATTCAAAGGTCAGTGTAATTGATATTAGAGTTTACTTTCCCATAAAGTCTATGAATGTCTACAAGTCTGCGATTTCTATTTGTATTCATCTATAAAGTAAATAAGTGATCACCTGTGGCACTGTCTGGCCTTTGGTCACCATCTCATTTCCGACCTTCACTCTGGGGTAACACAGAGCTTTCAGCATGTCAGCGGAGTTGAGGCCCATGAGGTAGGCGATTTTATCGGCCACTGAGGAAGAACCGTTTTTATGTAGTATTGTCGTGAATTAAGTGAATGTTTATATGTTAATGTGCTAATAGTATGTCTTACCCTCAGTGCCGTCAGGTTCGGCCTGCTCCTCTCTCTGCTTTTGTTTAAACTTCATGCTCCCATGATGCATCACAGCACCTGTCAGCTTGTAGATGCTGATTTTCTCATCAGCACTGAAGCCCAGAATGTCAATGGCAGTCTGTTTTTACAATGACCGAGTGAATCACACATTTGAGTCAAAGAGAAGGGTATTTTATATTGCATGTCATTCAGTTTATGCTGGTGTTTTTCTGATGTTTGTTTGCTCAGGTATATTTTATATAATCTGAAAATACTACTATGCAGTTCTTGCAGCTGTCGCCTCTGGCTTACTTAGTAAGGGATAATTAATATTCAACAATATTACTGATCTGTCTGCATTGACACAATTGTATGTGAACTGAACTGATCTGGATGATGACATCATTGTTTTTTCCAGACCTGCTGTATAGATAAATTAACTAAATTAATCACTAATGGTTTTTACAACGGAAATGAATCAACACTGAACTTACTTAAGCTGGACAATTACACCTTTTTCTTCTAGAGCTGCTGTACAGCCAAAACAAAACTGTTGCATAATTTATCTTCATTTTAAGAAGCGCTTTATAAATAAAGGTGACTTGACTTGATAACTACCACTACTACTAACAGTGTAGTTGTGCACATACATCTGTGGCAATGAACTCCTCCACATCATTGATACTCTTGACAGTGATTTCACCCTGGCTGATCATTGGATAGTCGTAAGGGTTGGTGGTGATGAGCAGGGCCTCTGTAAAGAATTGATGTGCAGTATGTTAACAGTGTTCTCAAACATGGAAATGAATGAAACACACAATACTGTAGATTCCTCACCGAGCAGCTCTGGCTTGTGTCCGGTCATGAGCTGGTAGAAGATGTGGTAGCTCCTCTCAGCAGACAGCTGGAATGTTACTCTTGACTTTTCCAGCAGATCTTCCAATAAAGACAAAAATGGGAAAAAAAAGTCATTGACTGCAATTGATTAACCCACATTTTGGCCTCGAAATAAAATGATTGGTTTAAAACAGTGTTGACTCACAAGTTTCAATATCAGCTGAGGCCAGTTTTCCAGTGGTCCCAAAGTGAATCCTGATGAATTTACCCTGAGCAGATTGAAATATTTAGAAAAGTTTAGAATATTCCAGCTTTGGAATGTTAACTGAATTTGTACAATTCATATAATCTGGCCACAGTAACTTACAAAACGAGAGGAGTTGTCATTCCTCACAGTCTTGGCATTTCCATAAGCCTCCAGTAGAGGGTTGGCTGCAATGATTTGATCCTCTAGCGACCCCTGGTGAGTAGTTAAGTAATTTCAACATGCAGAATAATTCTTTCACTGTTCTTTGAATAGTATTTGTTGGTTTAGTCACCTGCATTTTGCCAGGGACAGGTTCTGTCTTCTTTGCGCCGCCAGCCACAGCGATTGTCGCAAAATACTGGATGACACGTTTGGTGTTGACAGTCTTTCCTGCACCAGATTCTCCACTGAGTGGACATGTTAAAGGTGGAAAAGAATGAATTTCAGAATAGTGTAAATGTGATATGTTGTCTTTTACGTAAGTGGTTCTTTAAAATCCATAAATTTCAGAAACTACGTGCGCACCAGAAAGCAACTTGAGGCCTGAAACCTGCATTTACATGCATCATGCTGGCAGTGTGGTCTTAAGAGGGTCATAAACTGGATGAGAAGCATATCTTCGCGTCTACGACAACTCGAGGTATCACACACCAGACATGCACATTCTCTTATCAGTTTATGGTCAGCAATATTGTTATGTTTAAGGACATTATGAAATTAAGACAATGTCTGTGCTATGTTATGATTGTACTGTTATGGTGTAGCAGGATTTTGAACAGCATCATAAGTCGTAGCTGGGAACTGCCGACAGATGCTGAATGGCGCTGCCGGTGTGTGTACGCTTATAGAAAATATGTGTTCGAATTTTAAAGAGGTTGCGTGCTGGGCTTCTCGTCCGGAGTGTGACCCCCTTTAACCTCATATACATGCAGCACTGTCAGTAAGCGGCTTTTCCTCACACCTTTCTGTTACTTTAGTTAGCCTGTCTTTCCTGGCACATGCCTATAAGAACAATGCTTATGCATTTACATGACCACGTTATCCGCATTCTCCATCAGAAAAGCCAGGTGTTCAACTGCCTTCTCTCAGTAGCTTAAACAGTGTTAGCATTTACATGATGATTCTTGTACAATAATTAATAATCATCATAGTCTACTTACGTAATCAGGATAGACTGATTCTCCCTGTCTGAAACACATTTATAGTGTTATTTTAAGTGAAACTGCTAAACGGATTGTATTTTTTTTTGTTTTTTGTATATATCATGTATGTAACAAAATGTACACCACTACATAAATTACTTATGAGAGGCCCATTAAGTAAAAAGAGTTTAAATAAAAAAATTGTAGGTGTATTAAGCAAAATATAAGTAGGCTCAAGTTTAGCACAAGTTTATTGGATTGCAAAACGGATTGAAAATTTATATCCACACTTACCAGTGAGCATGAACTGGTAGGCATTGTCGGAGATGGAGAAGATGTGAGGCGGGGCTTCAATCCTCTTTTTGCCTCTGTATCCGGCCACAACGACTGAATCGTACACTGGGAGCCACTTGTAGGGATTGACAGTGACGCAGAACAAGCCAGAGTAGGTCTGAAACGGAGATATATAGTCCAGTTTAACAATGCTTTTGCCCTCTCTCATGAATAAAAGAATAAAATATGATTTGCTTAGACTTACGTAGATCATCCATGCTGCGTAACGCTCTTTGAGGTTATACAGCACAGTAGGCTCATTGAGGTGGGTCATCATGGCCATGTCCTCAATTTTGTCAAACTTAGGAGGATTCATGGGGAAGATTTCATCTTCTTTTACTGTGATTGTCTATAAAGTTTTTAACATGGATGAGAGATTTATTACAAACTAAATATTTGTTTCACCTGGCAAGTAGTTGTACAGTCCCACAGCATCATGTAAAACTGTTTTACAGAAGATCAACACATTTTCTACTTCTACTTACTTTCCCACACAGTGTTTTGACAGTAGCTTTGCCGCCTTCTCTACTAACAAGAACACCTTTCAGGTACATCTCATCTGGCACCGTCACAAAGAATGCTGTTTTGGCATCAAAGGGGGTGTTCTGAGCCTCTATCCTCTCTCTTTCCGGCTTTCGGAGGTAAATGGCCGCTGGGCCGAAACACTCCATTTCACCATCTCCCATGATTGCGGTTTACTTTGAGAAGTGACGAGGAGAGAATAAGCAGAGGGATTTATACTTTGACTAAAAAACAAATGCAAGTGGAGTAAAACATATTCATTCCTATGAATGTGGAGGGCAATGATGCTTCTCCATGTCTCCATATAATATTATTAATCACAATCATAATACCTGCTGTCCTGTCCAGAGAGAATGTGTCTGAGGTAGGAGATGCTAAGAGAAAGGCATAAAAAAAACTTGAGTTTGAATTTGTGCCACTGTTAAATTGGACTAATTCAGTCAGATTGGTGTCACAACATGTTGAATGTACAGTGCATAGCCACACTTTAAACTCTTACATGGTAATCAGTTAGCACAATTATCAGGGTTAGACATTTAATCTCTAAACTGCAGAACACAAGTATGTGATATTAGGTTAATAGTAGAAGGAGAGCATGATGAACAACTCACCCACCTTTGAGTTCCAGTCAGTCCTTAAAGGAGCCTGAAGCAGCTTCTTATATAGACAGTATACTGTTCACTCAGCAAAACGAACTCACCGTATTTGGTCAAGTATTTTTAGCTCAGTTTCAAGAGGAATTTTTGTAAATGATTGTCATATTCATCAATATCATGACACCAGCCAAATGTATTATCACTTTGTTGTAATTAACTGTCCAGTCTTCATTAGTTTTAGTTTTGTTTAAAGGAAATATTGGGTTAGAAGAACAACTAATGGGTTCAGATAATGGCAGTGAACCCTTCGGTAAGATGAGGTGAATTGACACTAGATGAATTAAACAAATATTTGAAAATAAGCCACCAATATTGTGATTAAAAATTAAACGATGTATTTATAGGTGTCACTTGTGATCAATCGCCTTAACCTTAAGAAAAGGTTGTTATGTGAAGGTATCAGTTACCGGAGTTCAGACATTGTTTAGGTCTTATGTACAGCATAATCTTCTTCAAGTGCCTTGGCACTACAGTAGAGCCCATTTTAGCCATGGAGAAGCTCTTAAATGTCACTGGGATACTGTTCCAAGAAGCCTGGGAAGCTTTTCATGTGTCAAAACAGCAAATTTGGGCACAACAGTTGTCATTCTGTGAATTTGCATATAGTGTCACTTATTGTGAAGAGCGGACGAGATTTGGCAGAATAGCACGGTATAGTCAATTTCATTGTGTATTGAGGAGTGTACTTTTTTTTTTTTTTTTTTTTCAGGTCATATTCTAAATCGGTGGTTCCTAACCTTTTGTATATAAGAAACCCTGAGGACCCCTAAAATTAAAATGGCAACAACAACAACAAAAAAACATGCAAATTCACTCTCTACCAGAAGGTTGTTCTAATGAAACGGCAGCAATACACTGCAAAAAATGCTTTTCTTAGTATTTAAATATCTCAAAAATCATAAATCAATACACAAATACACACAAATATAATACACAATTATGTTGTCACATGACTAAAATAATGCAATAAACATTAAACATTACATGTAAGCCCCAAATGTACATAACTAATAACAAAAACTATGAAACAATTATTTAAATGAAATAACATAAAATGTGAAGTCACACAGGGAATTCCGGAAATGTCAATTTAGAGGAACAAGAACAGAAAAAAGAGAAGAGATGAGCAGAAACACAAGGACTGCAACCGATGTCCAGCCACAGCCTTAGATGAAGTCAGCTGAAGATAAAAAAAAGACATTAAGATCTCAGCAGAGTCCACAAACAGCATTCCCAGCTTCACTTATTACTAACCAGTTTCTGTCATACATCTACAGAAGTTCTTATTGAGAATTTACAGAGGTTTAGAAGTTGATGATTTATTGAAAACAATTTTCGAATGAAGTCTTCGAAACTCTTATGGTGATCAGTGTTTGCTGTATTTGGGCTTCTGACCCTTGACTTTTTAACATTAGTTTTTATCTGGCTGCTGTAACTGTGTGTTTATAAAACACATTCGTTATGGCAAGAGAAAATGGATCAGGTGATAATGCTTTTGTATTGTTGATGAGAAACATCATGTAGTGGCCTGATTCACTGAACTCATAGTCTTTGGTCTACTTTTATATTATATCACAAAACAAACTTGTTTTTGTTGCCAATTTTTTAGTAGCTCGTTTTGTGATGTTCAGAATTTTATCTGAATATTTTGTTGATTGTTACTGTTGTTGAAATTCATATGCTGATTTTTACATATGCTGTGTTTGTCTAAATGATACAGTAGTTTAAAATTTTTGTACACAATGCATTTTTAAAGTCCTTCAAATGATCGGTTTGTCACTGCTGGTTCTCATTCTGTAGTGTCACAGAGCTATTATAATAAATAATGTTAAAATGTATTAAACATTCCTCATGTAATCAAAGATTAGACTCTATATGAGATCAGTGAATCAGGCCACTACATGATGTCTGTCATCAACAATACGTAGCTGATATCACCTGATCCATTTTCTCTTGGCTTTTCTTGCCATAACTAATGTTTTATAAACACACAGTTACAGCAGCCACAGAAAAACTAATGCTAGAAAGGCCAAGAGCTGAAAAAACAAACACTGATCACCATAATGATAACTCCAAACGTTATTATTTTCAATCAAACATCAACATGTAATTCTGTTGATTCTCAATAACAACCTATGAAAGAAGTAACAAATTGGTTTGTAATAGCACATTTTTGTGGTGTTTACGTCTGAACTTGGGCTCTGTATTGGCCAGATCATGCGTCAGCATCACACGCATGCCTCGTGCTGCTCACGTGACCAGAGCCGGTGAATACTGAGCCTGTGTTCGGAAGTAAACCTGGAAGCTCTGCAACGCAAATAACGTATCGGGGCAGGCGAATTTGTTGAATAAAGTAGGTAATTTTGTTTTGGTTTTGCGCACAAAAAGTATTCTCGTCGCTTCATAACATTAAGGTTGAACCACTGCAGTCACACTGTTTTATCGATGTCTTTTAATACCCTTCTGAACCTCAAAAGATGCAGTGGGATTGCTGCCTATATGTGGATCAGATCCCCTCGAATTTCATAAAAAAAATATCTTAATTTGTGTTCTGAGGACAAACAAAGGTGTTATGGGTTTGGGACAACATGAGGGTGAGAACTTAATGACAGAAATTGCATTTTTGGGTGAACTAACCCTTTAAATACTGTTGATCTCAAGAGTCGTAGTCATATTACAGTCACTCAAAGTCAAATTAATTTGTATAGCTCTACTGTTATATTTATAATGCCTTAGTACTGTACCATAGAGCAAATTTTAGAGCTGGGCGAACAGATGATATACAGCAATGTGACATGAACGATTCTCCAGATTTAGGTGTAGATATATTGTATTTAGCGTAGTTGTTGTGCCGCAGTGACTCATGTGTCTGAGTGTTTAAGGCAATTAAGAGATTTAAATATTGGTCAGTTTTCTAAGCGAGAGTAGGATCAGTGTGTGGTATATTCAGTTAATGGTAAATCCCATTTTGCAAAACTGAAGTAAATTGATGATGATTGGATGACTAAATCCATGATCAGCAAGTCTTGTGTGATGGTTCTGAGCTGTAACGAAGCACAAATGCATGAATACATCATGAAAGCGGCCCTGATTTCTACAGAGCTCTTCAGGATGGTGTGGCGTTGGGTGTGTCTGATCTTGGATTCTGCCCAGGTTCTTTTGCTTTGCCTTGCAAGGACAATGCAATGTGTCCAACATGCTTTCTTAGTTCGTTTGAAAAGATGGCAGGAGGCTGTGGAATAAATTCTAAGGCGTCGACACCTAATGAGAAGGGGACATGTGCTCAATAAAAAAGGCATCTTTCCCCAAGGGTGGTCATATTAGGACTTTACACAAATATAGCTGGTCGGTCAGCTATGACATCAGGGCTTTGCCATTTGTCTCAAAGGCCACAAGTGTTATTGTGGTGTCAAGTTGAAAGGTTTAATATCAAATGGCCATTCGCTTTAATCAACTCTGTCCTGGACACTCTATACGAATATTGTAAGAATCTATTGATTAATTGAATCTTTAATTATTGGTAATTCCTTAGTTTGGTCAGTGTAATGGAAGACTTTAGATTAGTGTCTATCTTTATTTATTCAGGTACTTTTATTCAGCAGCTTCATGTTCTTTCATTGATTCATTGTTTGGCTTTCCTGTTGTTGACATACAGTAGTGGGACACAGCTGAACTGGCCAGGTAACATGTCTTTAAAAAAATGTATTATTTGCATTTGTAATCGATAATACAGACATTGCCTGTCATTTTGGATGCTTTCTTGCTCTCCTTAGCAGAATTCACAAGCAAGAGTTAAATCTTTCAACTTGTAAGTAATGTGGTTCATTCTAGCCAAAATTGATTCTACAGTTTGTTTACGGAGTTTCTAATACATGTGATGAGAATGTATCTGTTATAATTTTGGGATTAATTACTTGTCTTTGAGGACAGATGGGATCTTGTGATTTGGGCATCTGTTAGTCATTCTGAATTTCTGATTGTATTTAGATTAAACGTGAGTTTTACACTTAGACTAGGCATTTATCATGTGATATTTTTGGGATGCAAAACTGGAGCATTATAATACATTTGAGTGCTGTTAGAATATATATTTGGTAATAACCTCTTTATTGTGAAATGGAGTTCTCTCATTTCGCAAATAATAATCTAACCATTTACATTTATTCTGTGGGAAATGTCTTTTTTTTCAGTAACATTCTATTAAAATTGGCTAAATATATTATTTAACTCTAAATGACATTAAACAATACTGTTACAGCATTAATTAATCTTTATTAATTTCAAAATGAACACTTTTTCACATCTGTTAACATGAATTAATGCACTGAAATAACATGCAATCAAGAATTCTGTGCGTATTAAGAATAATAAAGACCGTATAAATGTATATTTTTCTGATTGCTGATTCATGATAGCTAATGTATTAATTAATGTTGATAATGGGACCTTATTGTGAAGCGTTTCTATTTTCTGATTTGTTTTCTTTGCTGCTCCTGCTAACAGAACATTGCTGATGTATGCTGTCTTTCCATACAGCCATACTCAGTGCTTTCCACAGGTTTGAAATATACTTGCGGTGGTAGCCGAGTGAAAAATCCTCCTATTACCCACAACACAAAAATGGTCTACTTCATGTGACAAACAAATAATGTGATTTTTTTTTTTTTAACATTATTATTTTTTTTTATTGAAATTAATTTTAATTACATAGCATACTATTACATTTAATTGCATACTAATATTATGCATTAATATGCATTGTATATAAATTCAGAATTTAAATGGTTCTCCCTTTCCTATGTTCTCCTTGCTGTCATATAGTGTCTCCTGTGAATGGGACCCAGATTTTTCTAGTGAAATTTATATAATGAATAATATATGTGTCAAATAATTTTTTTTTTTCTGTGGGGGAGACTACAGTAATTTACTATGAATTAAATGTAATTCAAAGTAAATACAATTTATTGCGTAACCAAAATACTAATAATGCCCGAAAAAAAAAAAAAAATCAGCGTATGACTTTTAATTGTAAATACTCTTAAGACTCTTATTTTGAAATGTCTACACAATTGTGGGCTGATCCTTCTGATTCTTACAACCATCAAAAACATATTATATAAAGGACATAAAGTCTCTGCAGTGCACGTGGGAATGTAAGCGGGAGTAAACAGTTCTGACGCACACATAACAAGCAGGTATGAAACGTGTAGGGCGAGGGGAGATTCTCCATTAGTTAATCGATCGTGGATGGTTTCATTATCTTGGGCGGATACAAAAGTATAAGAGGATAAAAATAATAAAAGCATAAATGTGTCTCCAAATATACTTGGGCGGCTGTTATTATACCTGGGCGGCCTGTCAGTCGTCTTGGACTTTACAGATAAAAAAGTTATTTTCAGCCATGATGATTAATGTGAGCAAAAGTTTTCAATGACAATCCCATGTATCCCAATCCCCTGCCTGTCTCAATACATGTCTCCTTTATTATTGTAATTTTCTGCTGGTCCAGCTCTTTGCAACAAAAGTTTTTTTCTGCAGCGACTTTCAGCATGTTTCATATAACAACGTCTGACGATACATTTTAAGTGGCATGAGGAAGTCACAAACCACGCAAAATCCGAACAGAGCAGCCATGCATTCCATTAGTTTTTTTAAATTGGTAATTTTCATCAGGGCGTTATGAAATATAGAGCTGAGTATCATCAGCGTAACAGTGAAAACACAGTATCTCCCAAGGGTAGCATGTACAGAGTGAAAAGCAACGGCCCTAGTACTGAGAATTGCGGTACTCCATATTGAACTTGTGATTGATATGACCTCTCTTCATTTACTACTACAAACTGATAACGGTCAGATAAGTTTGATTTGAACCATGACAATGCAATTACACTAATGCCAACATAATTTTCAAGTCTATTTAGAAGAATATTGTGATCAATAGTGTCAAATGCAGCATTAAGATCCAGTAACACTAATAGAGAGATACAACCACGATCTGATGATAAGAGCAAATCATTAGTAACTCTAATGAGAGCAGTCTCAGTACTATGGTACGGTCTAAATCCTGACTGGAAGTCCTCACAGATAGATATTTCTTTCTAAAAAGGAACATACTGTCAAACCAAAAAATAATCAGACATTTTTGATATTTTAGATATATTTTTACTAGTGGGTGCTTGGTAAAATAGTAACATTTGGAACCAAAAATTATTCAGATATTATTACTATAAATTACAGCAACACCTCCCCCTTTGCCTCATTTATGTAGCTCAGATGGATTTGTAAAAATGGCATTTTATCTTTTTTTTCTTCTTTTTGTTTTCCCATTCACACTTGCCAAATCTGATTGGATTTCTATCAGATATACACAAAAATCTGATTTGGACAGACAGTCTGTCAAGGCTTAGGTTTGGTGGTTTGTGATTTTTGATAAAGTTTCAATTTTTAAATTGTTACTTTTATTACGAAATTCGAATGTTAAATGGGACTCAAATGATAATAGGCTATTTGTGTACCTTTTAAATGTTTATAGGTATAAATTAATTTTATTTATTTTGGCTTAAGAATAATGAATGTTGTGAAATTCTGATTAGGTTGTGCAATAAAATTTGTGACTTTCCTGCTTTTCCTGGAACTGTTTGTAAAAACGTCATTTAAATCTAAATGCAAGCTATTTTAAGGTGAACATACATACATTTAAGACTTTTAGAAATTGAGTTCAAACATAAAGTGAAAATCATGTTATTAACTATCACAATGAAGAAATATTTTTTTTTTATATAGTTTATTGTGCATCCAGATTTTATTTTACATTAAGCGAAATCAGTGAGTTTATAAGAGTGGTTTATTCTTTTTATATACTTTAGACATGTAGAACATATCCGCGATTGTGCATCAATGACTGTAATGTGTGTTGGCTACTCAATATTGGTCAGTTGTATCTGACATAAAGGATCCGCGAATTAAACTGTGACCACTGTGAACACCATAACTTGATTGAATGAAAGGTAATAATCAGCAGTGTTTGTTGACACAAATAACTTTTTATTTATTAGTTATATTTTATACTGGCAGATACATACTATTTGCACCTCAGTATTGTTGTACATTAACAGGATGCAATAATAACAGAGTGTAAATGATTTATCATTTTTAAACAGTCTTTTATTTACAATTTACTTCCACTTTTAGAACATTTTCTTCATTTTAATTGAAAATAAATGCCTTTCTGATGTGATATGTGATGGGATATCACATCACATCACCCCCCAGGAAACGAGACTAAATATCTTATATCATTTTCGTATATAGAAAATGCATTTTGATTTAGAAATTTTTAGATATTTGTATTTGAAATAAGACAAAAATACTCAGTAAGAACCATTTTTGCAGCGTGAATGAATGAATAAAGTTTTTAAACATCTCTTATGCTTTAAAAATTGGGAGGAGACTGAAAGAAAAATAAATTATCTCTCTTTCAGATATAGGCTTGACTTACCCTGCTTTCTCGGGTTTGGCATACCATCTTCTTGTTTTAAAGTGCTGCATCAATTGAGCAATTGCCTACTACTTTGGATGAGGTTATGAAGTGGGTATGGAATATTAAGTTGCTTCTAAATGAATAGCATTGTATTTGGATATGTCTGTTAAAGAGCGTTCCTATTGAACAGGTAGAGGAAATAAGATTTATTGGTGTTATATTAGACAGTAGGCTGAAGCGGTCAATAATGGTTATGGGACAAGGTCTGTCAGTTATTAAGAGACTGGAATTTTTACAACAACATTGCATTTCTCAAATTGTGCAAAAAATGGTTCTTTCTTATTTAGATTTATTGTCCAGTGGTGTGATCGAGTGCATCAAGTAAAGGAAAAAAATACAATTAGTCCAGAATAGAGCCGCATTACTCTCTTTAAACTGTATAGAAGGGCTAATAAAATAAGAATGCCACTGGTGAATAGGATGATTATTTCCCTGCTTCGTTTTAAACTAAATATTTCTGTCTAGAGTTTCTAATGTCCTGTATTGTCAACTTTTGTATAGCAGTACTAGTCATAAGTTTAACACCAGGCATGCATCAAAGGGATGTTTTTACTTCCTGTTTCAAAAACCAATGCAAAGCAACGGACTGTAATGTATAGAGGAATGTAAATATGGTATGATTTACTAAGTAACTTTTCTTTGTCACACTCAGTAGCCTTTCTTGATTGATGTGAGGGGAGGAGGAATGAAAAGCAGTTAATCGCATTGTGAAACGTGATTTTTATTTCACACAGTGTTACAATTGTGTGTTACAATTGTGTTTTTGTAAAATAAAGATAACAAACAGGATGCCGCGTTTGTGGAGTGCGTCAAAAAAAATGAAGTGAAACTCAGCAAATAATAGTCGCACTGTTTTTTGTTTCATTTTGTTAATCTGTTAATTATTTAAGTTAAATATATATGTGTGATGTGATGATGTGTGAATCCACGAGTTCTGTTGTTTATGCTGCTATATGCGCATGTAAAATTAAACCCCTGGAAAACAGATTTTGTCACTTTTAATGGGTTACAGACACTTATCCATTCTCATTTTAACATTGGTCGTCAGTTAGGATACCACCCACCCCCCGAAATGAACATCCCTATTAAATACTGCTGGTTATTGCCATATAATTTGACATTTCATTTACACACAGTAATTCTCATTCATCGTTGAAAGTGAGAAGCTTGGATTGTATAGCTCTGCTGTATTATGATTTTTATGGGTAAAATTATAATGACGTGGTTTTATAATTTAGCTGAATTTTAAAATAAGGTATTTGCGTAAAAGTATATACACACCAGAACATTTGGTAGAAACTTTCCTAAGCAACTTACATTGGATTCAATGTATGTTTTTTTTTTTTTGTTTTTTTTTTTTTGTATTATCAATCAATCAATCAATCAAAGTTTATTTGTATAGCACTTTCAACACCATAACAATGGACCAAAGTGCTTTACATAAAGAGCATTATATAAAAAAAATCAAAATCATAAACATCAAACAGACAGATTAAAACAATAATACCATACACAATAACTCAGAAAGATATACCAATCATACAGCAAAAGCCTTAGAAAAAAGGAAGGTCTTCAATTGTCCTTTGAAATTGGCTCCCTCTTTGGATAGTTTTAAAGACACTGGAAGCCCATTCCATAACACAGGGGCTGCCACGGAGAATGCACGATCTCCACTCCTCCTTAACCGTGTTCGCGGAACAGACAACAACATTAACTCATTGGATCTCAAAGAACGAGAGGATTTATACGGACTCAGCATAGCTTTAATGTAATCTGGAGCCTGTTGATGTAAGGCCTTATACACAATGATCAGGACCTTATACTCTATCCTATATAACACCGGAAGCCAGTGTAGAGAAATTAACACAGGTGTTATATGATCCCTCTTCTTAGTGCCAGTTAAAAGCCTAGCAGCAGCGTTTTGAACATAGTTCATGCATTCCCTGAGAACTGAACCTGTGATCTTGGCATTGGTGCCATGCTCTACCAGTCAACAATAACACAGACAAAGAGTGCTTTGAGAAACTGCATTTAATGGACATGTAAGACATAGCACAAGTCATATTATATGCTTGTTTGTAGATGTGGTGTGATGTCTCATCTTCATTCTTCATCCTTGCTCTTCAGTAAATAAAAAGACATTTACAATTACAAAAATGAATTTGTATGTTTGTTTGATTTTCAGTCAGAAACTTGTGTATATTAAGCAGTGTATATTAAGATTCACTCCCTACCCCTTTTGCAATAATAAAAATAAAAATTACAATACCTTTCCAGCTTCACGGCTCTTGGCCCTCAGCTTGTTGACCTGGGACTCAGCAATGTCAGCGCGCTCCTGAGCCTCCTCTAGCTCATGCTGCACCTTCCTGTACCTGGACAGGTGAGTGTTGGCCTGCTCCTCCTGTTACAATAACACAAGATATCCAACCTTTTTCATGGCAGTGCATTCATGGCACTGGACGCTTTTGTCAATACTAAAACTTCATGCTCCAGACATTTGATTTTAAACTTACAGCTTCTTCAGCCTGGCGCTTGTAGGCCTTCACTTTCAGCTGCAGCTTGTCTACCAGATCCTGCAGTCGGGTCACATTCTTCTTGTCTTCCTCAGACTTTGGGTGTAAATATTGGACATGGTCTTAGTTAGACTGTATATTGTAAAAGGAGGCAAATTTCAAATTCCTGGTTAATTATACCTGATAGGTGAGCTCCTTCACCCTCCTCTCATACTTGCGCACTCCTTTCACAGCATCTGCACCACGTCTCTGCTCAGCTTCAACTTCAGACTCTAACTCACGCACCTTCAGTAGAGAGTTATTGTTTCACCTGTCAAATCTCTGGCATGACCAGTACATCTAAAAATGTGTTTTGTTCCTAACACTCAAATTTACCCTGGACTCCAGTTTCTGGAGCTGTTTCTTTCCACCCTTCATGGCCAGACTTTCAGCCTCATCCAGACGGTGCTGCAGGTCTTTGACAGTCACCTCCAGGTTCTTCTTCATCCTCTCCAGGTGAGCACTGGTGTCCTGCTCCTTCTTCAGCTCCTCAGCCATCATGGCAGCCTGAAGTATAAGCCAATTGAAATGAGTTAATCAAGATACAAATACAATGCAAATAACTATTTACATTCTGCTTCTCTATTCTAATTTAAACACTCACATCAGTGATGGCCTTCTTGGCCTTCTCCTCTGCATTTCTGGCCTCCTGGACTGAATCATCCACCTCACCTTGAACCTGGACCAGATCAGCCTCAAGCTTCTTTTTGATGTTAATAAGACTTGTATTCTGTGGGATGTAAGCAGTTAGTCTACAGTGTCTACAGTTTATCATGTATCCTGAATTTGTTCCTGGTATTTAGTAATTGTTTGTACTTGTGAGTGCAGCAGTCCCACACGCTCGCTGGCATCAACCAGCTCCTGCTCCGCCACTTTGCGGCCTCTCTCTGTTTGCTCCAGTGCAGCTCTCAGCTCCTCAATCTCTGTTTGCATCAGGTTATTCCTGCGCTCCACCATGGCCACCTGCTCCTTCATGTCCTCCTGTCCTCTGAGAGCGTCATCAAGGTGCAGCTGGGCATCCTGTGGCAACATTCTTTCTTTGTTAGTTCTCTTGTTTTGGATAATTTATGTATGATATTCATATTGTCAAACATGTAATATTTATTGCAATCCCACATTCTACAGAAAGAAACCTTGAGTTGGCCTTGGACGTTCCTGAGCTGTTTCTGGGCCTCAGCAGCCTGGCGGTTGGCATGACTCAGCTGGATCTCCATCTCATTCAGATCTCCCTCCATCTTCTTTTTGACTCTCAAAGCATCATTTCTGCTCCTGATCTCAGAGTCCAGAGTGCTCTGCATGGAATCGATCACTCTTTGGCTGTTCCTCTTGATCTGTTCCATCTCCTCATCCTTCTCAGAAAGCTTCCTGTCAATCTCACTCTTCACCTGGTTCAGCTCCAGCTGCACACGAAGAATCTTGGACTCTTCATGCTCCAGGGTGCCCTACAGGGACAAAAGGAAACAATTGACTTTTTACATTTGTCACAATATAGTGTAGCCTCTAAAGCAGGGGTGCCCAACCCTGATCCTGGAGAGCTACCATCCTGTAGACTTCAGTTCCAACCCTGCTCCAACACACCTGTCTGTAATTATGCAGGATGGTCGCTCTCCAGGAGTAGGGTTTGACACCCCAGCTCTAGAGTGATGTCAGTACATTTATGAAGGTTTAAGAAGGAAATAATTTGCAGAAATTAAGATTCTAATTTAAGGTTTAGAACTATTCCATGTTCAATATTTCAATATTATTCAAAGCAATGGTATTATAATGTTAGTATTA
The DNA here is from genome assembly GCF_024489055.1 of Chanodichthys erythropterus. Lineage (NCBI taxonomy): Eukaryota > Metazoa > Chordata > Actinopteri > Cypriniformes > Xenocyprididae > Chanodichthys > Chanodichthys erythropterus. Next base: position 29,018,282 of record NC_090230.1, read on the forward strand.
TAGCAAAGGAATGGCACCTCAGCTTCTTCAAGTGCAGTCTGGATCTCTGATTTCTCAGACTCCACTGTCTTCTTGGCTTTCTCTAACTCATAAATGCTCTTTCCAGTCTCTCCAAGCTGTTCAGTAAGGTCAGAAATCTCCTCTAAAAGGGTTTAAAAAACATTGGTGTAAGATTTTCTGTTATAATACATCTTTTTTTTAGTCCTTGGTGTACAATTAAAAGTTGCATTACGTTGCAGATTCTTGTTCTCCCTCTTCAGGGTTTCAAGGTGGTCAAGAGCTTCCTCATAGGAGTTCTTCATTTTGAAAAGTTCAGTGCTGAGAGAACGAGCTTCTTTCTGAGCACCTTCTAGTTCAGCCTGGCTTTCCTCATACTTCTGTTTCCAATCTGCTAGCACCTGATAATGAAGTACATGTAGTCTTTGTTAATTAGCTAAGTTGTCGGTTCAAGGTCTAGGTTTACAGGTTATCCATGTATTTCTTACCTTGTCAAAGTTTCTCTGCTTCTTGTCAAGGTTGGCTGCCAATGCATTTGCCCTCTCCACATCAATCATGAGATCCTCTACTTCACCCTGCAGTCTCTGTTTGGTCTTTTCCAGAGAGGCACACTTGGAGTTTACCGCCTCAATGGATTCTTCAGCATCCTGCAGACGCTGAGCTAGCTTTTTCCTGAGGAAAGTGATTTGAAATTATGAAATCTTTGTCACATTAAATGTAGGATACTGAAGACTTCTCCCAATGATGTATTTACTTGGATTCCTCAAGCTCCTCAGTGCGTTGGATGGCATCAGTCTCATATTTTGTTCTCCACTGAGCCACCTCACTGTTGGCCTTAGACATTCCACGCTGGAGTTCAGCTTTGGCCTCCTGCTCTTCCTCATACTGTTCTCTGAGCAAATCACAGTCATGGCGGGCAGACTGAACCGCATGGGCCAGAGCGTTCTTGGCCTGTCAGGCAAAACATTTTGAGTTTTTCAACAGTTTACCATCCATACAATAGTTTAGATGATCAAATTATGTATAATTTTACCTTGACTTCTTCCTCAATATGTCTTTTGAATTCCTCAATTTGTTGTGTATAAGCCTGTTTTCCTCTAGTTAATTGTGAAACAAGTGCTTCTTTCTCTTCTAATTGGCGACTAAATTCACCTTGGAGACAGGTTACAGATATTACCAAATATGAAATATAATAACATACAAATTTTATACACAGTTTAAGGTTTTTACATCTGTAGCTTACTCTGTCTTACCATTTTCAGTCTGAAGTCTTGCACGTTGTGCATTCATGTCATTCAACTGACGAATATTTTCATCACTCTTGACCTTGATTTCACTTAGCTGGTCTTCCAGGGTTCGGCACATCTTCTCTAAATTAGCCTAAAGAGATTCAAGGTTATATGCAGTTGTTTGTAAAGATGCTTTTATATTTAATGATCATCTAGTGAAATTACCTTTGATTTAGCCACAGCCTCCATGTTGCTTGTCAAGTCATCAATCTCCATCTTGTATTCACTCTTCTCCTTCTCCAGCTTCTGCTTGACGCGCTGGAGGTTGTCGATCTGTTCTCCAAGCTCAGCCACACTGTCTGCCTGCTTCTTTCGGAGAGCTGCGGCCATAGCTTCATGCTGCAAGGTGGACTCTTCCAGATCACGACGCAACTTCTGGAATTCGGCTTCACGCTTCTTGTTCATCTCAATCTGGGCAGCAGTGGCACCACCAGCTTCCTCAAGCCTCTCACTGATCTCTTCAAGTTCCCTGGAGAGATCAGCTCTCTGCTTCTCCACTTTAGCACAAGCAGCTCGCTCTGCCTCAATTTCCTCTTCCAGCTCCTCAATACGGGCCTAAATAAAGAATGAAAAAATAACTACCGAGTGATAGTTGGTTTTGTCAGATAACAGTTTCACATAAAAAAAGATTACAGTTAGTGTTACCTGAAGTTCTTTGATCTTCTTCTGAAGCTGTGCTCCCAAAGATTGTTCATCCTCAATCTTGCTGAGAAACTGACTAATCTCAAAGTCTTTCCTGTATTTAAAGTATGATTTTGTAAAATGTGTAAAATACTAATTTTGTGTAATTGTGTGAATAATAACGTCCACTCACTTTTTGATCTTCTCTTCTGATTGCTGTTTGTCATTCTCCAGGTCCATTATGGACTCCTGGGCCAGTTTCAGATCACCCTCAAGCTTCCTCTTGGCTCTCTCAAGGTCCATACGGAGCTTCTTCTCTTGCTCCAGTGAACCTTCAAGCTATTGTTACAGAAACCAGAGCATTTCATTCTGGTATAGAGACCCAAAATTAATTTCTCATTGATTCAATCTCTTAGGCTTTGTTTATATGTGGTCGTAAGATGCGTTTTGGTTAATCAGATCGCAAGTAGACGAGGGAGACACACACCTATTTAAACCTGGTATTTCTATCTGTCTTTTGTAGAAACTATTGACTCTGTCTTTTCCAGCACATTATACTCAGTTGTTCCTTTGCGCTTAAAGAAGATTAAGGAAACTAATCCAACACTGTGGTACAATGAGCACACTCTGGCTCTTAAGAGAGATGCCAGAAAAATGGAGCACAGCTGGGAGAAAACAAAACTAGAAGTTTTTCGCATTTCATGGAGAGAGAGAGAATCATTGAGTACAGAAAGGCCTTAAAATCTGCTAGATCTGCTTGTTTCTCAAATCTTTTAGAAGAAAATAAACACAACCCTAGGTATTTATTTGATACAGAGGCTAAATTAACGAGAAATAGAGAACTTCTGATGTTTCCAAACAGCACAGCAGTAATGACTTTATGAACTTCTTTACTTGCAAGATTGATAATATTAGAGAGAAAATTATAATCATGCAACCATCTACTACAGTATTTCGTCAGACAGTGACACTGTAGTGTCCCTGAGGAAAAAATCCATTCATTCGTTGCTTTAGGACATGAAGAATTGTCTAAACTTGTTAAATCATTAAAATCAACAACATGTATGTTAGACCCTATATCAACTAAGCTATTGAAAGAGATGCTTCCAGAGATCATAGATCCTCTTCTTAATATTGTTAATTCATCTCTATCACTAGGATATGTACCGAAAACTTTTAATCTGGCTATTATTAAACCTCTTATTAAAAAAACACAACTTGATCCTAGAGAACTAGTCAATTACAGGGCGATCTCGAATATACCTTTTCTGTCAAAAATTCTAGAAAAGGCAGCATCATCGCAACTACGTTCCTTTGTGGGAAGAAATGGTATCTGTGAGGATTTCCAGTCAGGATTTAGACCATACCATAGGACTGAGACTGCCCTCATTAGAGTTACAAATTATTTGCTCTTATCTTCCAATCGTGGTTGTATCTCTCTGTTAGTGTTACTAGATCTCAGTGCTGCTTTTAACACTATCGACCATACTATTTTTTTGGATAGACTTAAAAATTATGTTGGCATTAGTGGAATTACATTGGCATGGTTCAAATCTTACTTATCTGAACATTATCAGTTTGTAGTAGTAAATGAAGAGATGTCATATTGATCACAAGTTCAATATGGAGTACCGCAAGGCTCAGTACTAGGACCATTGCTTTTCACTCTGTACATGCTACCCTTGGGAGATGTCATTAGGAAGCATGGCGTTAGTTTTCACTGTTACGCTGATGATACTCAGCTCTATATTTCTTTGCGCCGTGACGAAACTTACCAATTCACAAAATTAACGGAATGCATAGCTGATATAAAAAATTGGATGACTAGTAATTTCCTACTACTAAATTCAGAAAAAACAGAGATTGTAATTTTTGGACCAAAAACTTCTTCACATAATAACCTAGAATACTGTCTAACACTTGATGGCTGCTCTGTTAAGTCTTCTTCGTCAGCTAGGAACCTGGGTGTGCTCTTTGATACAAATCTTTCATTTGAAAGCCATGTTTCTAGTATCTGTAATGCGTTGATGACCTCAATGCTAGATTACTGTAACGCTCTACAGGGTGGTTGTTCTGCTCGCCTGTTAAACAAACTACAGCTGGTCCAAAACACAGCAGCTAGAGTTTTTACTAGAACCAGGACGTATGACTATATTAGCCTGGTTCTGTCAACACTGCATTGGCTCCCTATTAAACATCGTATCGATTTTAAAATCTTAAAACTCACAGTGGTGTGAATAAGTGTTTGCCCCCTTCCTGATTTATTTTTTTGCATGTTTGTCACACTTTAATGTTTCAGATCATCAAACAAATTTAAATATTAATCAAAGATAACACAAATAAACACAACATGCAGTTTTTAAATGAAGGTTTTTATTATGAAGGGAAAACAAAATCCAAACCCACATGGCCCTGTGTGAAAAAGTGCTTGCCCCCTAAACCTAATAACTGGTTGGGCAACCCTTAGCAGCAACACCTGCAATCAAGCGTTTGCGATAACTTGCAATGAGTCTGTTACAGTGCTGTGGAGGAATTCTGGCCCACTTATCTTTGCAGAATTGCTGTAATTCAGCCACATTGGAGGGTTTTGGATCATTCTCCTGCTGCAGAACCCAAGTTCACTTCAGCTTGAGGTCACAAACAGATGGCCGGACATTGTCCTTCAGGATATTTTGGTAGACAGCAGAATTCATGGTTCCATTTATCACAGCAAGTCTTCCAGGTACTGAAGCAGTAAAACAGCCCCTGACCATCATACTACCACCATCATGTTTTATGGTTGGTATGAAGTTCTTTTTCTGAAATGCTGTGTTACTTTTATACCAGGCATAATGGGACACACACCTTCCAAAATATTCAACTTTTGGCTCGTCAGTTCACAGAGTATTTTCCCAAAAGTCTTGGGGATCATCAAGATGTTTTCTGGCAAAACTGAGACAAGCCTTTATGTTCTTTTTGCTCAGCAGCGGTTTTTGTCTTGGAACTCTGCCATGTAGGCCATTTTTGCCAAGTCTCTGACCTTAACTGAGGCAAGTGAGGCCTGCAGTTGTTTGGATGTTGTTGTGGGGTCTTTTGTGACCTCTTGGATGAGTTGTCGCTGCGCTCTTGGGGTAATTTTGGTTGGCCGGCCACTCCTGGGAAGGTTCACCACTGTTCCATGTTTTTTTGTTTGCCATTTGTGGATAATGGCTCTCAGAGTGGTTTGCTGGAGTCCCAAAGCTTTAGAAATGGGTCTATAACCTTTTCCAGATTGATAGATCTCAGTTACTTTCTTTCTCATTTGTTCCTGAATTTCTTTGGATCTCAACATGATGTGTAGCTTTTGAGGATCTTTTGGTCTACTTCACTTTAAGTGATTTCTTGATTGTGAACCGGTGTGGCAGTAATCAGGCCTGGGTGTGGCTAGAGAACACACTTTTTCAAGCACTGGCAAGCACTTTTTCACACTGGGCCATGTGGGTTTGGATTTTGTTTTCCCTCATAATAAAAACCTTTTAAAAAGTGCATGTTGTTTACTTGTGTTATCTTTGATTAATATTTAAATTTGTTTGATGATCTGAAACATTAAAGTGTGACTAACATGCAGAAAAATAAAAAATCAGGAAGGGTGCAAACACTTTTTCACACCACTGTACCTACAAAGCACTAAATGGTTAAGCTCCCCAGTACCTGAGCGAGCTCTTAATGCATTATAGTTCTTCACGTCTTTTGCGATCTCAGAATTCAGGCCAGTTGATAATACCTACAATATCAAAATCAACTGCAGGTGGCTGATCCTTTTCCTATTTAGCACCTAAACTTTGGAACAGTCTTCCTATCACTGTTTGGGAAGCAGAAACAGTTTAAATCTAGACTAAAAACATATCTGTTTAAACTTGCACACACAAAACACATTATCTACTTTTAGAATTCAATTCTTGTATATTGTTAGGTTGGTTGCATAGATTAGGTCAGCCAGAACCGGGAACACATCTCATATTATCTGATGTACTCGCCTCTTCATAAGAAGAATGGCGTCTACGCTAATATTAGTCTCTCTCTGTTTATCCTGAGGTTTGCCGCAGCCTGCCAAATCCAGGCCGTATCCAGATAAGATGAAGAACCTGCATTTAGATATGACGATAATGCAGCCCTGAAGTGTCAACTAAACTATCCCCTGTGAAGGCCTCCTTCCCTTTTCTTTACCTATGTATAGATAAAACGTTATCAAATTATTCCAGTTCGCATAGATCAAACACGCAAACCTGTAGACTAAACATGTAAATGAATGGCAAGAATGCATTAAAGGTATTCGGTTTTTCAGTAGGAAAGGTGTCATTTAAGCTGCCCCTAAAGTAATAATTAATAATTTTTTACAATGTAAGTGATTCAATCAGAAACCAACTTTAGTTTTTCGTCTTCAACCCAAACTTGGCTCTTTAGCCAACAAAGTTTAAATCCTGTCTAGCTTGCATGCTTCCAATCATTTTTTACGCATTAGGTCTTGTGGCTGTTCGAACACATTCGACCACATTTCCACTATGAATGCAATCCAGTCAAATGTTTTTTTCGACTACCTCTGGAAGTGGTTGAAAGTGAACAAGCTCAAGATGCTTTAGACCCCATTTACACCTGTTTTTAGCATTGTCTTGTTAGGGTTAGGGTTGTTATCCAATCGGCCAAAACGAATCTTAATACCAGGTGTAAACAGGGCCTTATTCTCATGCCAAACATCTTACATCATCCACTTGCTGCTCAAGCTTTGTCTTAGATTTAGTCAGAGTGTTGACTTTGTCTTCCTCTGCCTGAAGGTCATCAAGAGTCTGCTGGTGTGCCTCTTGGAGGGCTTTCTTCTCTTTGGTCAGCTTGGCAATGCTCTCATCCTGAGAGGCCATCTCCTCCGTCAGGTTTTTAACCTAAGTGGGAAACATTCACCAGTTTCACTCTCAAGATCCTGAACATTCATCAGTATGAAGAACATGTGAAAAGATGATTGACCTTATTTTCTGTTGCATGTTTCTCCTTCTCCACTTTGGCCAAGGTGAGTTCCAGGTCATCGATGTCTTTCTTCAGTTCAGAGCATTCGTCCTCCAGTTTCCTCTTCTTGGCAGTGAGTTCAGCATTGATTTCCTCCTCATCCTCCAGTCTCTCGGTTGTCTCTTTGAGTTTTGCCTCGAGCTGGATCTTGCTTTTGATGAGACCTTCACATCTCTCCTCTGCATCAGAAAGGTTTTCAGTTTCCTGTTCATTGAGATGGATGTAGTTTAATGGCTTATGTTCATAGCTGTAGCATCCATATTAGGATCATTAAGAGGTAAAATACTCACAGCTGCTACTTGCAGTTGCAGATCGTTTTTCTCCTGAAGAAGTGACACCATTTTTTCTTCAAGCTCTTTCTTTTTAGCTAAAGCCTTTGTTAGATCCTCCTTCATTTTCTCATAGTTCTCCTTCATGGCTGCCATTTCTTTCTCAGTCTCTGCACTCTTCAGAAGAGGCTTGATCTTGAAGTAGAGTTTCATCCATGGCCAATGTTTCACATTCATGAATGAGCGGATGTTGTATTGAATGGAATAAATTGATTCTCTGTGTAAATCAGTCAGTATTTACAGTCAGTAAATTAGTTATCAATCATTCGTAGCAAACAGTTGTGTTCCAAACAGTTTTGTAAGTTCATTGTACCTCCTTTCCATCATTTTGACAAACTCCTTCCTCATGACAAATCCACGGCACAAAGCCTGAGTCATGGTAACCAGTGTTGCTAGTTTCTCATCTCTCATCTCCTCAAGAGTACCCAACAGACCAGCTTTGAAGAACACCTACAAGAACATTTGGAAGATAGTAGTTTTAAACAAGCAAAGTAGATGTGAGAGTAGACGTGAAAGTAAATCATATATTCTATACTATACAATGACATTTTTGATAATTCTGTGTTTTCAACTTTGACTCAACTGTCTGGGGAGGCATAACAATGTCTCTTTGCACAAAGTGGGGTCCATTAAGAAATACTTTACTAAGTCTGGTGTGGAAGAACTTGACTGGCACAAAGCCTCAACCTGAACACAAATTGAACACATTTGAGATTAACCCTCTGGTGTCTGAGGATTTTTGGGGCCCTGGACAAGTTTTGACATGCCCTGACATTTGTGCTTTTTTCAGTTGTTCATAAACATATAAATGACAAAAGTGTCATTACACTGTATTCAGCACAAACTAGGCTACAATAATATGTGAGGAACATGTATTTACATGTTTGTGTTTTTGAAGGAATAATGTTTATGCGTGGTTATTGAAAAAAACAAAAAACTTAAGTCACTGAAATAAAGCCAAAAAATATATATTAAATCTGTGTTCACAAGACTTCTGGGTATTGGAGGTTGTAGACTAGAGATTTTGCTTCAGAATGATGTAAAAAATTATGCTGCCTACTCCTTCATGTAAAACAATAGAGATTTAAATTTTGTAAGACACTTTTTGTCAAGAAACACCGTATGCGTGGAAGCGTGAATCATCATGAATAATGGGTGATTCTCACCTGAGAAGACAAAAGAATCGCATAATAATGACCTGAAATGACTTGCATAATAATGTGCTCTTTCAGACAGGTAGGCTGTGAAAAAACACTCTGTGATCATGTCTCAAGCTGATCATGGTGTATATCAAACATACAGAAAAAACAGCAATACTGTGAAATATTACAATTTAAAATAATAGTATTCTATTATATATTTTAAAATATAATGTATTTCTGTGATGCAAAGTGTCTGAACAATTATGCTACCTCTATGGCATTTCATATAGCCTTTTAGCTTTAAAGCATGCACATTTTGAGAAATATTGATGGATTCTCATGTTTGTCAATTTTCTATACAGAGGAGTAATATTTATTCAATATTTATTGTCATCACTATGAACACTGGATACTGTGTTTTCAATTCATACTTGCATACCTTTAGTCCATTTTCATACCTTTAGTCCACAAATTAATCTAAAGAAGAACAATCATGTGACTCTCCAGGAACTAACAGGGGCCAGAGATCACTATAACATCCAGATCAACACTTTTCAAGACAATAAATACATGACTGAGATGATGTATGCATGTGTTGCCTCAGAATTTGTGTCTGAATAGTGCTCCCTCCATGGGCATGGCCGCATAAGCAGATAATGAGCTGAATCACGGACTTCTGACATGGCTCTTTTTTCATACAGATTACATAAACACAGAATTTTTGTTTTCGATTTGACTTCCACGATTTTTACTCTGAGTGTACACAAATAAAGGAAGATATTCCACAGATTAAAACGGTGTATAGCTCTTAATTGTATGTGAAACATTGACAGAGTATTTTGAGTCTCTTTCACACTGGTAAGAAAAAAACCGCGGTGGTATCGCTGGCGTGACCGCCGACCCGACGGAGTTAATTGCAATGCCGACTGTAAACCAGATGCCATCACCACATCGCCTTATTGATGCTCTGTTGTTTGAATGGGAAATCCATGCATTCATCTTCACCATCTAGTGCAAGACCTTCCCTCCTCAAACTGTTGCATCAAAGTTGCAAGTACAGAATTATTTACAATGGTATTGTGTAATTTAGCTTTATGTTTTCCATGGAATTACAGGAATGATTGAACTAAAAATGCATGTAAACGTATACTCAGGCTGTTCAATTTGGTTCACATTAACTTTCAACGTATGGAGAAAAAACAGCTTAAACATTCTTCATATATCTTCTCTTGTGTTCCACAGAAGAAAGTAAATAGTACAAGATACAACATGAAAGTCAGTAAATGATGACAGAATTTACATTTTTGGGTGCCCATATACTTTTGGTTTAGGGTTAGTAGGGTTTGGTCACCTTGGTGTGTCCAAACTTGTATTGGGTGTGGTCAACATCAATAGAGCCCAATAGTTTCTCTGAAGCCTTTTTGTTGTCAATGAACTGTCCCTCAGGGATGACGCTAGCATTTAATACTTTGTATCTAGAGGACATTCAGGGGAGAGTCATGTTCTTGTGAAGCCAAAAATATAGTCATAAGATGATTAGGTTGTGCATCTTGTCTAAGTAGGTGGTCGAAAAAAGGTTTCTTTACCTCTGCTTGAAGTCACCATAGAGGATTCTGCTGGGGAAACCCTTCCTGCAGATTCTGATACCTTCCAGCACACCATTACACCTGAGCTGGTGGATAACCAGGAAGTTTTCCATCAGACCTGCAATAAAGATGTTCTTTTGATTCCAGAAGTCTGTTAATTGTGATTCACTTGAGTCTTAAGGGATTAAGTTTACCTGGAGTCTTGGACTCATTAGGAATCAAGCAGCGCACAAAGTGAGGGTGAGTGCTCCTCAGGTTAGTCATCAGCTTACCCAAGTTCTCCTGTGGAACAGTTTGTCATTCGTCTAACCTTTAATGGTGTAAAAGTTCACATTCTTCATTAAAAGAGAATCTGATTTACCCTAAAAAGTGCAGAGACAGTCTGGAAGGATCCACCCTTCTTCTTGCCTCCCTTCTTTCCTCCGCCTCCCTCAGCTGTTTTATGTCAACAAAAGAAATGTTTTTTATTGTCCTTGTGTTGCTTTCCATTAACCCTTTCAATAACTCCCTATGAGATCATGTCTATAATTACATCAAGACACAAAGGAATTGAGGAATTGCAAATAAATGTTTTACCTTCAGAACCTGCATGAGCAGCATACAGGAAGGCCAGCACTTTGAGTGATGACTTTTGGTAGAGTTGCACGACAGAGTCATTCAGTGGATCCTTGTTCTTGTCCAACCAGCCAGCAATGTTGTAGTCCACAGTGCCGGCGTAGTGCACCAGAGAGAAGTGGGCCTCTGCCTTGCCTTTGGCAGGCTTGGGCTTCTGGAAAGCTGCACATTTGCCCAGATGCTGATCATGCAACTTGTTTTTGAAGCTTGTGTCTGTAGCTTTGGGGAACATGCACTCCTCTTCAAGGATGGAGAAGATGCCCATTGGCTGTTGAAGAAATATTCTTGCTCAAGTACAGGGACAATATGAATAATCATTTTAATTTGCTGAATGTCCTCTTACCTTCTCAATGAGCTCAATGCAGGCAGCCAAGTCCATACCAAAGTCAATGAACTCCCATTCAATGCCTTCTTTCTTGTACTCCTCTTGCTCCAGAACAAACATGTGGTGGTTGAAGAACTGTTGCAGTTTCTCATTTGTGAAGTTGATGCAAAGCTGCTCCAAGCTGTTGAACTGATAATTAAACAGAAGAAAGTGTTTACTACTGACTGTTATCTTTTATGTTTTGATTAATAACTGATGCTCACATCAAAGATCTCAAATCCAGCGATGTCCAGCACACCAATGAAGAACTGTCTAGGCTGCTTTGTGTCCAACATCTCATTGATACGGACAACCATCCACAAGAACATTTTCTCATAGACAGACTTGCAGAGTGCAGAGACTGCGTTGTTCACCTGAGAAAAGGTCATTGTGGATCATATCATTACACTTTTACTTGTCAAGACAAATATGAATGTCTGAGACATTTCTAAATTTGAGTAGATAAGTGATCACCTGTGGCACTGTCTGGCCTTTGGTCACCATCTCATTTCCGACCTTCACTCTGGGGTAACACAGAGCTTTCAGCATGTCAGCGGAGTTGAGGCCCATGAGGTAGGCGATTTTATCAGCCACTGAGGAAGAACAGTTTTATGAATTATTGTACTAATGAAGTGAATGTTCACATGTTAATATGTGCTAATAGTACATCTTACCCTCAGTGCCGTCAGGTTCAGCCTGCTCCTCTCTCTGCTTCTGTTTGAACTTCATGTTCCCATGATGCATCACAGCACCTGTCAGCTTGTAGATGCTGATTTTCTCATCAGCACTGAAGCCCAGAATGTCAATGGCAGTCTGTTTTTACAATGACCAAGTGAATCACACATTTGAGTCAAAGAGAAGGGTATTTTATATTGTATGTCATTCAGTTTATGCTGGTGTTTTTCTGATGTTTGTTTGCTCAGGTATATTTTATATAATCTGAAAATACTACTATGGAGTTTGGGTTCTTGCAGCTGTCGCCTCTGGCTTACTTAGTAAGGGATAATTAATATTCAACAATATTACTGATCTGTCTGCATTGACACAATTGAATACGAACTGAACTGATCTGGATGATGACATCACTGTTTTCTCCAGACCTGCTGTATAGATAAATGAACTAAATTAATCACTAATGATTTTTACAACGGAAATGAATCAACACTGAACTTAAGCTGGACAATTACACCTTTTTCTTCTAGAGCTGCTGTACAGCCAAAACAAAACTATGTTGCATAATTTTCCTGTTATCTTCATTTTAAGAAGTGCTTTATAAATAAAGGTGACTTGACTTGATAACTACCACTACTACTAATAATGTAGTTGTGCACATACATCTGTGGCAATGAACTCCTCCACATCATTGATACTCTTGACAGTGATTTCACCCTGGCTGATCATTGGATAGTCGTAAGGGTTGGTGGTGATGAGCAGGGCCTCTGTAAAGAATTGATGTGCAGTATGTTAACAGTGTTCTCAAACATGGAAATGAATGAAACACAATACTGTAGATTCCTCACCGAGCAGCTCTGGCTTGTGTCCGGTCATGAGCTGGTAGAAGATGTGGTAGCTCCTCTCAGCAGACAGCTGGAATGTTACTCTTGACTTTTCCAGCAGATCTTCCAAAGACAATAAATAAATAAAAATCCCCATTTTTGCCTCCATATTAAACATTTATATATTGGTTTAAAACAGTGTTGACTCACAAGTTTCAATATCAGCTGAGGCCAGTTTTCCAGTGGTCCCAAAGTGAATCCTGATGAATTTACCCTAAGCAGATTGAAATATTTAGAAAAGTTTAGAATATCCAAGCTTTGGAATGTTAATTGAATTTGTACAATTCATATAATCTGGCCACAGTAACTTACAAAACGAGAGGAGTTGTCATTCCTCACAGTCTTGGCATTTCCATAAGCCTCCAGTAGAGGGTTGGCTGCAATGATTTGATCCTCTAGTGACCCCTGGTGAGTAGTTAAGTAATTTCAACATGCAGAATCATTTTTTCATTGTTCTTTGAATAGTATTTGTTGGTTTAGTCACCTGCATTTTGCCAGGGACAGGTTCTGCCTTCTTTGTGCCGCCAGCCACAGCGATTGTCGCAAAATACTGGATGACACGTTTGGTGTTGACAGTTTTTCCTGCACCAGATTCTCCACTGAGTGGACATGTTAAAGGATAAAGGAATATATTTCAGAATATTATAAATGATGGGATATGGTGGCCTTTATGTAAGTGCTTCTTTAAAATCCATAAATGTCTGACAGTACATTTACATGCACACCAGAAAACTGCTAAAGGCATGAAACCTGCATGTGCATGCATCATGCTGGCAGTGTGGTCTCAACCTCATATACATGCAGAACCTAGCAGTAAGCGGCTTTTAGTTACTTTAGTTATCCTGTCCTTCCCGGCACATGCCAATAAGAATGACCCTTATGCATTTACATGACCACGTTGTCCGTGTTCTCCATCAGAAAAGCCAAGTATTTTCCAACTATTTTCTCTCAATAGCTTAAACAGTGTTAGCATTTACATGATAATTCTTATACAACAACTTTAATTATCATAGCCTACTTACGTAATCAGGATAGACTGATTCTCCCTGTCTGAAACATATTTAGTGTTATTTTAAGTGAAACCACTAAAACAGATTGTATTTTAATTTTCTTTGTATATATCATTGTGTGTGTGTGTGTATATATATATATATATATATATATATATATATATATATATATATATATATATATATATATATATATATATATATATATATATATATATATATATATATACAGTACAGTCCAAAAGTTTGGAACCACTAAGATTTTTTAATGTTTTTAAAAGAAGTTTTGTCTGCTCACCAAGGCTACATTTATTTAATTACAAATACAGTAAAAACAGTAATATTGTGAAATATTATTACAATTTAAAATAACTGTTTTCTATTTGAATATATTTGACAAAGTAATTTATTCCTGTGATGCAAAGCTGAATTTTCAGCATCATTACTCCAGTCTTCAGTGTCACATGATCCTTCAGAAATAATTGTAATATGCTGATCTGATGCTCAAGAAACATTTAATGTGTACAATTGTACAAAATATTTTTGTACAAAATATTTTTTCAGGATTATTTGATGAATAGAAAGTTCAAAAGAACAGTGTTTATCTGAAATCTAATCTTTTGTAACATTATAAATGTCTTTACTGCCACTTTTGATTGATTTAATGCATCCTTGCTGAATAAAAGTATTCATTTCTTTAATTTCTTTTCAAAAAAATAAAAATAAACATTCTTACTGACCCCAAACTTTTGAACGGTAGTGTATAATGCGACAGAAGCTTTGTATTTCAGATAAACTTTCTATTCATCAAGGAATCCTGAAAAAAAAGTACACAACTGTTTTCAACATTGAAAATAATCAAATGTTTATTGAGCAAATCAGCATATCAGAATGATTTCTGAAGGATCATGTGACACTGAAGACTGGAGTAATGATGCTGAAAATTCAGCTTTGCATCACAGGAATAAATTACTTTGTCAAATATATTTAAAGCGTACACAGTTATTTTAAAATGTAATAATATTTCACAATATTACTGTTTTTTACTGTATTTTTAATTAAATAAATGTAGCCTTGGTGAGCAGACGAAACTTCTTTTAAAAACATTAAAAATCTTAGTGGTTCCAAACTTTTGGACTGTACTATATATATATGAAGAGTTTCGTTGCAAAACGAGATAAATCCATTTTTTTAATTTTTCAAAAATCTTGTTTTTTGGTTGTGCATTCCAATTAATATCAATTCAACTGCAGTTGGTTTGTTTTGATTTAAACCTTCATAACTTAAAAAATACAGCTAAGTAGCACCATAAAACAAAATAATAACATGATAACATAATAATAAACATGTTTTGACAAAAATGTTAAAAACGGATTTATCTCGTTTTGCAACGAAACTCTTCATATATATATATATATATATATATATATATATATATATATATATATATATATATATATATATATATATATATATATATATATATATATAATGTATGTTTATATTTATTGTATATATTTATTTTGCATATATCATATAACAAAACGTACACCACTACATAAATTACTTATGAGAGATCCATTACGTAAAAAGAGTTTTTTAAATAAAGAATCGTAGGTGTATTAAGCAAAATATAAGTAGGCTCGAATTTAGCACAAGTTTATTTGATTGCAAAACGGATTGAAAATTTATATCCACACTTACCAGTGAGCATGAACTGGTAGGCGTTGTCGGAGATGGAGAAGATGTGAGGCGGGGCTTCAACCCTCTTTTTGCCTCTGTATCCAGCCACAACGACTGCATCGTACACTGGGAGCCACTTGTAGGGATTGACAGTGACGCAGAACAAGCCAGAGTAGGTCTGAAACAGATATATAGTCCAGTTTAACAATGCTGTTACCCCATTCCTGGAATAAGATATGATTTGCTTAGACTTACGTAGATCATCCATGCTGCGTAACGCTCTTTGAGGTTATACAGCACAGTAGGCTCATTGAGGTGGGTCATCATGGCCATGTCCTCAATTTTGTCAAACTTAGGAGGATTCATGGGGAAGATTTCATCTTCTTTTACCGTGATTGTCTATAAAGTTTTTAACATGGATGAGAGTTTTATTACAAACAAAATATTTGTTTCACCTGGCAAGTAGTTGTACAGTCCCACAGCATCATGTAAAACTGTTTTACAGAAGATCAACACATTTTCTACTTCTACTTACTTTCCCACACAGTGTTTTGACAGTAGCTTTGCCGCCTTCTCTACTAACAAGAACACCTTTCAGGTACATCTCATCCGGCACTGTCACAAAGAATGCCGTTTTGGCATCAAAGGGGGTGTTCTGAGCCTCTATCCTCTCTCTTTCCGGCTTCCGGAGGAAAATGGCCGCTGGGCCGAAACACTCCATTTCACCATCTCCCATGATTGTGGTTTACTTTGAGAAGTGACGAGGAGAGAATAAGCAGAGGGATTTATACTTTAATTACTTCTAAATATTAAACAAATGCAAGTGGAGTAAAATATATGAATTCCTATGAATGTGAAGTGCAATAATGCTGCTCCATGTGAGCGTTTCTGAGCATCTGTGTTCTAAAGCAGTTTCAATTATCCTGAGTGACTCTCTTTACTCAAGTTCAACCATTTAAATCAATTTTAAACTCTGTTCAACAAACTGTTTGCTTCAGAACTGAGATGGGATCTTTTCTTTTCTTTGCTTCTAAAATGAAATCCAGTGATTGTAAGTATGCATATATTTTGTTTATTAATCACAATCGTAATACCTGCTGTCCTGTCCGGAGAGAATGTGTCTGTGTCTGAGGTAGGAGATGCTAAGAGAAAGGCAACAAACTTTTTTTTTGAATTTTTTTTGAGTTTGAATATGTGCTAACTTGAATTTATTCAGTCAGGTTAGTGTCCAAAGAATGTTGAATGTACAGTGCATAGCCACACTCTAAACTCGGGGTTTCTGCAGGGCATTAAAAAGCATTAAAAGTCATTAAATGGATTTTGAGAAAATTAAGGCCTTAAAAGGCATTAAAAATCATTCAATTTTATTCCCACAGTCATTAATTTTTTTGGAGTGAGAGTGAGATCTTGCTATCCTGCCACAGGCGCACCTGTATCTGCGTCTGCTCTGTTCATTTATTACATTTAGTGCAAGTGGCGATCGACAGTGGATAATAATAGGTTATATATTGTATAATGTACTGACGGTAATAGGAGAAATCAAAACAAATGAGTGCAGCACACACAAGAAACTGCGGAAAACGTGGAGTTTTTATATTTTTATATTTATAACACGATACAGTTAGGAAACATCACATGACCAAGAGTGCTGTCTTCCTGAATACATCACGATTGTAAACATGACACTGATTTCATACTACAGTTAAATAAACAAGTAGTTAATATTAAGTCACTTACATTTTAGAAGGAACATTGACTGATATTGTTCTGTTTCAGAAGCGAAAAAAAAGTTCAAAATAAACATCACAGAAGAACCATAGCGCATCTCACAGCAACACTCAACCGTGTTTTCTTTACCGCCCCTGCCCCTTATAAAGGTTAAAGGGGGAAAAAAATCAAATATGCAGATTTATATATTTTAAAGCTGCAATATTCTGAAAGAATATTCAGAATAAAAAATATTCTAAATTAAAGAATATTGCTTCAGAATACATTTACACCACAAATACAATTTTTTTTCCGGACAAGCAACTTTTTTACTTGGCCAAATAAATTACCAATTTACTTCTCCATAGGACAAGCACATTACAAGGGTTAATGTCGAGCCCTGTATGTAGTCTTAATGGGCCGCATTTCAGTTACTATTTCATATTGTCTGACAACAACAACAAAAAAATGAATTAGTTTTATTGGGAAGCAGCAGAGAAGCAAACAAATCTAAAGGGCTAACACTTGGCAGAATGCGAATGCAACTTAATGACATATTATTCTAATTGCTATATGACATCATCTATCGACTTTTAACCTATATATATATATAGCATTAAAAATGGCAAAATTGGCATTAAAAAGCATTAAATAAGATTTGATGAAACCTGCAGAAACCCTGAATCTCGTAAATGTCCTAACTGATTACCATGTATCAGGGTTAGACATTTTATCTCTAAATCACAGAACACAAGTATGTGATATTAGGTTAATAGTAGAAGGAGAGCATGATGAACAACTCACCCACCTTTGAGTTCCAGTCAGTCCTTAAAGGAGCCTGAAGCAGCTTCTTATATAGACAGTATACTGTTCACTCAGCAAAACGAACTCACCGTATTTGGTCAAGTATTTTTAGCTCAGTTTCAAGAGGAATTTTTGTAAATGATTGTCATATTCATCAATATCATGACACCAGCCAAATGTATTATCACTTTGATGTAATTAACTGTCCAGTCATTAGTTTTAGTTTTGTTTAAAGGAAATATTGTGTTAGAAGAACAACTAATGGGTTCAGATAATGGCAGTGAACCCTTCGGTAAGATGAGGTGAATTGACACTAGATGAATTAAACAAATATTTGAAAATAAGACACCAATATTATGATTAAAAATTACACTTGATATATTTATAGGTGTCACTTGTGATCAAGCGCCTTAACCTTGAGAAAGGGTTGTTATGTGAAGGTATCAGTTACTGGAGTTCAGACATTGTTTAGGTCTTATGTAGAGCATAATCTTCTTCAAGTGCCTTGGCACTACAGTAGAGCCCATTTTAGCTGTGGAGAAGCTCTCAAATGTCACTGGGATACTGTTCCAAGAAGCCTGGGAAGCTTTTCATGTGTCAAAACAGCAAATTTGGCACAACAGTTGTCATTCTGTGAACTTATGCATATAGTGACACTTATTATGAAGACCGGACGAGATCTGGCAGAATCACGCTGTGTTGATAAACCTATGAAAAGGTATGACACTAGTCAATATCATCATTCATAACTTTAACTTGTTTTTTTTTTCCATTTCATATTCCAAATTAATAACAGAAAAAAAAGCACATGGTCAACCACAGCTCTTAATATATATATATTTTTTTAAGTCAAATTGATTACACTTTATTTTGATGGTCCACTAACTATAAGTAACTTTTCAACTACATGTGAACTAACTCTCGTTAGAGCATTAGTAGATGGTTAGGATTAGGTTTTAGGGTTGTACTTGCAAAGTAATAGTTATAGTCAGTAGAATGTCTGTTGGGAGCATCAGAATAAAGTGTTAGCAGGTATTAAGCAGACAGTCTACTAATACTCTGACTAGTAGTTGACAGTAGTAGCAAAGTTACATATAATTAGTAGGATGTCTAGGGGACCATCAAAATAAAACGTTACTGTCAAATTTATAAAGCTGTCTCTTTTAGACATTCTAATCAGTTGGATAATAGAAATAGCTTATTCGTAAGGTGGAGGGCAATTAAGCATTCAAGGCAATTAAGAGATTTAAATATTGGTCAGTTTTGTTCTAATCGAGAGTAGGATCAGTGTGTGGTATATTCAATTAGTAGTAAATCCCATTTTGCAAAATGATTAGATGACTAAATCCATGATCAGCAAGTCTTGTGTGATGGTTCTGAGCTGTAACGAAGCACAAATGCATGAATACATCATGAAAGCGGCCCTGATTTCTACAGAGCTCTTCAGGATGGTGTGGCGTTGGGTGTGTCTGATCTTGGATTCTGCCCAGGTTCTTTTGCTTTGCCTTGCAAGGACAATGCATTGTGTCCAACATGCTTTCCTAGTTCCTTTGAAAAGATGGCAGGAGGCTATGGAATAAATTCTAAGGCGTCGACACCTAATGAGAAGGGGACATGTGCTCAATAAAAAAGGCATCTTTCCCCAAGGGTGGTCATATTAGGACTTTACACAAATATAGCTGGTCGGTCAGCTATGCCATCAGGGCTTTGCCATTTGTCTCAAAGGCCACAAGTGTTATTGTGGTGTCAAGTTGAAAGGTTTGATATCAAATGGCCATTTGCTTTAATCAACTCTGTCCTGGACACTCTATACGAATATTGTAAGAAGCTATTGATTAATTTAATCTTTAATTATTGGTAATTCCATAGTTTGGTCATTATAATGGAAGACTTTACATTAGTGTTTATCTTTTATTTATTCAGGTACTTTTATTCAGCAGCTTCATGTTTTTTCATTGATTCATTGGCTTTCCTGTTGTTGACATACAGTAGTGGGACACAGCTGAACTGGCCAGGTAACATGTCTTTAAAAAAATGTATACTTTGCATTCGTAATCAATAATACAGACATTCTCTGGCTCTTTCGATGCTTTCTTGTTGCTCTCCTTAGAAGAATTCACAAGCAAGAGTTAAATCTTTAAACTTGTAAGTAATGTGGTTCAGTCTAGCCAAAATTGATTCTACAGTTTGTTTACGGAGTTTCTAATACATGTGATGAGACTGTATCTGTAGTAATTTTGGGATTAATTACTTGTCTTTGAGGACAGATGGGGTCTTGTGATTTGGGCATCTGTTAGTCATTCTGAATTTCTGATAGTATTTAGATTAAACGTGAGTTTTACACGTAGACTAGGCATTTATCATGTCATATTTTTGGGATGCAAACTGGAGCATTACTATACATTTGAGTGCTGTTAGAATATATATTTGGTAATAACCTGTTTATTGTGAAATGGAGTTCTCTCATTTGAATGGCAAATAATCTAATCATTTACATTTATTTTGTTGGAAATGTTTTTTTCAGCAACATTCTATTTTTCAGATCGGCTAACATTATTTAATCTGAACTAACATTGAACAATACTGTTACAGCATGAATTATTCTTTATTAATTTCAAAATGAACATATTTTTTTACATCTGTTAACATGAGTTAATGCACTGTGAATTAACATGAACATGCAATCAACAGTTCTGTGCATATTAAGATTATAAATGTATAAATGTATATTTTTCTGACTGCTGATTCATAATAGCTAATGTTTTAACTAATGTTGATAATTGGATCTTACTTTCTGATTTATTTTTCTTTGCTCCTCCGGTTAACAGAACATTGCTGATGTATGCTGTCCTTCCATACAATCGTACTGTAAGTGTTTCCAACACATCTTAAGAAGAAATATACTTGTACACACATCTACACACATTCTTTTAGTGGAACTCAAACGTGCGCTCAGTCATGTTGTTACACAGGCTAATATGTCAGTTGTCTTGGACTTTACAGATAAAAAAAAGTTACTTGCCATCAGCCATGATGATTAATTGTTCTGTGAGTAAAAGTGTTCAATAACAATCCCATGTTCAACAAAACTTATAATTGCACTACTGTTATGGCTAGAGTTTCTATGGCAATGACGCTGCATCGGTAGGTATACGCCAAAAACAACAACAGCTGCCACATGGAGGGGTTTGCAATACAGATGTTGTCTTATTTAGAACATGATAACGTGCAGCTGCTAGAGATGCGTGGATCAGCATTAACATCACCTGAGTCCGCTGTTAAATATAAATCATCCACCCGCCAACCACCCGAACCTATGATTTTCTACTCTGATTTAGATGTCCGCACCTGACCCAAATTATAATTATCACATTACAATTATTTAAATTCTCAGTGCTATGCATGATATGGTAACATATTACACTGAAGTAAGCTGCTTTTAAATGAACATTTATTTAAAGTAAACGTTCTTCTTTGGCAAAACTGCATTTCCTTAATACCCTAAACACACGCTTTACTCCTTTCAAAATTAAATTGTCACTGCAACGTCCCAAACACACACACAAGAAATGAAATATATTCAACCCATGCAAAGGCTGAATATGGGCTTTATACAAAGTTCTGTCTTGGAACTCCAGATGGCGCAGACTAATAAGGTCCTTAAATTAATTTGTGAGCGATCACATAGTTATGTACATAGCGCAGCTGATTGTTTGCCATGGCATCAGCAGCCAATGGGTTTGCTACTCAGCATTCAAATACTTAGCATTGTTTGCTGTTAGCAGTTTGCGGCACACTTTCAAAAATTCTCTGAAAATCAACATTAAGATAAGTGAACGGTCTTTCTTATGCTATGTCACTGTTTTTTTTTTTTTTTTTTTACATGGTCTGCTTTGTCAGTTCCTTATGAAGTAACCATACACAAGGTTAAAAATCATGTGTCAGTCCTGTTTTAATGTTTAGAGTGAATGGTCCCACTTTATATTAAGTGGCCTTAACTACTATGTACTTACATCAAAAAATAAGTACAATGTACTTATTGGGTTCATATTGAATTGCACAACACTTTTGCTGCTATTGAGGTGGATACGGGTAAGGTTAGGGACGGGTTTGGTGGTATGGGTAGGTTTAAGGGTAGGGTTAAGGGATGGGTCAACAGTGTAATTATAAATGTAATTACAGAAATGAATTACAGATGTAATTACATGCAGGTGTTTTTAAAATGTTCAATGTAAAAACATGTATGTACACAATAATTGCATTGTATTAAATGATTAATTTAAATGTAAGTACATAGTAGCTAAGGCCACTTAATATAAAGTGGATCTGAGTGAATTATTAAGCATATTAGCAATATTGTGCAATATTGTTTATGCAGCAGCAGCAGCAAGCAGACAATTAACTCCCTGAGGTCCGAAAACGTGCCCTCCGGCTGCAGGTATGAATTGAAAACACAGTATCCAGCACTCATAGTGATGACAATAAATATTACTTCTCAATATAGAAAATTGACATAAATATATAAGAATCAATCAATATTTCTCCAAATATGCATGCTTTTAAGCTAAAAGCCTATATGAAATGCCATAGCGGTAACATAACTGTTCAGACACTTTGCATCACAGAAATGCATTACATTTTAAAGAATATAATAGAATACCATTATTTTAAATTGTAATAATATTTCACAGTATTGCTGTTTATGATGAGCTGAGACATTATTACAGAGGGTTTTTTTCACAGCCTACCTGACTGAAAGGCCTCATTAATATGCAAGTCATTTCAGGTCATTATTATGTGATTCTTTTGTCTTCCCAGGTGAAAATGACCCATTATTCATGATTCACGCCTCCACACATACTGTGTTTCTTGACAAAAAGTGTCTTACAAAAACTAAATCAATATATTGTTTTACATGAAGGAGTAGGCAGCATAATTTTTACATCATTCTGAAGCAAAAACTCTAGTCTACAACCTCCAATACCCAGAAGTCGTGTGAACACAGATTTAATATACTTTTTTGGCCTTATTTCAATGACTTAAGTTTTTTGTTTTTTTAATAACCACGCATAAACATTATTCCTTCAAAAATACAAACATGTACATACATGTTTCTCACATATTATTGTAGCCTAGTTTGTGCTGAATACAGTGTAATGACACTTTTGTCATTTATATGTTTATGAACAACTGAAAAAAGCACAAATGTCAGGGCATGTCAAAACTTCTCCAAGCCCCAAATCAGCCTCAGACTCCAGAGGGTTAAAGTGGCACCCACCACCTGTTGGCCTTAGGAAAACAGTGAACAGTAGGCGACATGCATGTAAGCGAATAATGGTAAAGTCATTTCAAAGTGCCCCACTTCCTGCTGCCAACAGGTGGCACTTTGACTGTAACTGAATATTGCCATGTAGATGTCTTCAGGCCAGGACTATTATCGAACGTGAAGTTTGGAGCAGATCGGACATTGTATGCCTGAGTTACAACAACTTCCTGTTTCATTGCGTTATTCGCATACATTAGCACTTAGCCAAGTATTGCATGATTTAACGTGTTTCTAATATGTTTGGTACTTTGTGGCATATGGAAATGTGTTCCTGGGAGTGAATTACAGTGTAAAGCATGCCATTTTCTGTTGCCAGCAGGTGGCGCTATGACTGTAACTGTATATTGTCATATAGATGTCTTTAGGCCAGGACTCTTATCACACATGTGAAGTTTGGGGCAGATCAGACACTGTATACACGAGTTACAACAACTTCCTGTTTCATGGCAAAACAATAAACTTTGTCAGACAGCCATGGACACACTTCAGGGAAAACTCTAGATCTTTGTAATTTAATGTTGCAAAGGCCTTAAGACTAGACAGACCAAATATGATGTTGATCTGATTAAAGCTCTAGGAGGAGTTTGTTACACAAAACTAGTACAACGTCTGGAAATGGCAAAAAATGCTAAAGTTTTGCAGAGAAAACTCAAAATATCTCACTTCCTGATGGGTTTTCAGAATTTGCACCCAGGGGCTTTTTTGTAGATATTGGACTTTTACATCTGTCTACCGAATTTCATACCTGTATGTGAAATGTAGCGCAAAGGGCGCTTAAAGGATTAGTTCACGTAATATGCAATTATGCTGTCAGTGTTTACAAGTTGAAATTCAAATACTAAGTCATACGCTGTTTACAAAAAAAAAACAAAAAAACTAATGGTTCTTCCATCCTGTGTTGTCAGTGCCATCAGACTGTCATACCCTTCTCCATTAGAACAAAAACACCTCTAAAGGGGGTCACACACAGGACGCAAAGCTCTGTGCCGCGCAAGGAAACGTTACATATGCCTATGCTTTCATATTTCACACTGAGGTTAGTGTACATGGAAAAATGGCACAACAAAGCAAAAGGAAAGAAAAGGCTACGCTTATTATAAATTTTCGTTTACAACTTCGTTTGTTAGACATCTGAGTCGTAGCTGGGTGCCGCAGACAGGCGCAGAATGTCGCCGCCGGTGTGTACACTCATAGAAAACAATGTGTTCGAATTTTAAAGACGTGGCGAGGCGCAGTGCTGAGCTTCACGTCCGGTGTTCGACCCCCTTAAAACACTGTTGAACAGTGGAAATCTATTTTGTCCGGTAATGCAGCGAGAAGGAAACAGCGACTCACCGACTGATTCTAATGGCGGGATTGAAATGGTCCAGGCAGCATTGAGATTCTTCCTCAGTTGCCAGTGGTTGGCATTTGCCACATGTGCACCACCATGTCTCGTTAGATCTTCGTCTCATGTCTCGTTAGATCTCAGTCTCTTCCATCTGCCTAATTTCTTCCTGTGTGT
The DNA here is from genome assembly GCF_024489055.1 of Chanodichthys erythropterus. Classification (NCBI taxonomy): domain Eukaryota; kingdom Metazoa; phylum Chordata; class Actinopteri; order Cypriniformes; family Xenocyprididae; genus Chanodichthys; species Chanodichthys erythropterus. The sequence goes on from NC_090230.1 coordinate 29,042,831, forward strand.
ATTCTGGTTCAAAAAGGTAGGGCAGGGCGAAAAACTCATCTTCTCCTCAAAGTTCAAAATCGTCTGACATTGTTGTTTTACCTTTTTTTGTAAACAGCATTTTACTTAGTATTTGCACGTTCAACTTGTAAACACTGACTCGGTACTTCCGCCTACGTCAAGTGTGACCTTTTCAACGTAATTGTGTATTACGTGACGTCACGAACGTGCATCAAAGAACAGAGCAAGGCGAGCATTTGTGCTTATAAATCTTAAACTTTTTTATTATTTTTTTTAAATGACCAATCATTTCGCTAGATAAGACCCTTATTCATCGTCTGGTATCGTCTGGTATCGTTTAAAGCCCTTTGAAGCTGCACTGAAACTGTCATTTGGACCTTGAACCGTTTGGTGCCCATTGAAGTCCACTATATAGAGAAAAATCCTGGAATGTTTTCATCAAAAACCTTAATTTCTTTTCGACTGAAGAAAGAAAGACATGGCCATCTTGGATGACATGGGGGTTATTAAATTATCAGCAAAATTTTATTTAAAAGTGAACTAATCCTTTAATTTAAATTTTTTAGGTGGAGTTATCGAGCCATTTTGGCACACCTAATTCTGATACTGTTAGATCAAAATCTCAGTAATAGGTAGAATATTTGTAATTCCAGTCATCAGTTAAGAAACAGGCGCCTCAACCCCTGTGATGTGTGGCAGCAGCAGCGCGAGATCTCAGGAGAATGACCAAGCAGACATAGATCAAGTGTGGTACAAAGCATTCTCAGATTTATTCAGGAAAAAGGGTCATATTTATAGACATAGGTTAAACAACAATCTCCAGGATGGCTTGAGCATCCAATCATACGACTTACCATGTAAACCTTACCATGTATGGCATTTCACAAAATATAATAACAAATAAGAAATGTATGTGCGTAAATGTGTGTGTGTCTTCAACTTCTGGTTACGTGTGAGAGTGTCAGTGTGTCCAAGGACTACTACCTGTTGTTTTGTCTAGGTAGGCACATGAGCTGCACAATGGAAAAATCCCAAGACACAGAGAAAGTCAGAAAGTGAAGCCCAAGAAATAAGAAAATATTTAACAATGGCCACTTTAAATCATTTATGATTAAGTGCTTCCCTTTAAAGAAAATTGATCAGTTTGTTTTTCAAATAATAGCAAGCAAAATCTAAACACATAATCATAATCTAATGCTGTGATCTATGGATTATTCCAAGACTTGTCTTAATCATTCCCTGTATGGATTGTAATATGCATGGAGCCAAACATAAAAGCAGTAAAATCATCAGTAAACAGTAGAACAGTAGAACAGGAAACAACAAATTAAAGTATGTTGCCCAGTTAGAGAACCATTGTCCTTTTTACATAGTTCATGTTGATTGTCTTGGCAGCATTGTAAATTAGAGGGACAACGGACCAGACTCTGTGTATGGCATGACAAATCAAAGAGTCCTTGGTGTCATCCATGTGTCCATGTCATGGCAGCAGGCATAGCCAAGTTCAAAGTTATTGTTACAAGTCCCATTCTGCAGTCAAAGTTTTCTCCAACACTGCTGAACTGCTCTCTCCTTCCATGGTCCTTGACGTTGTTATGTTGGTCCAGATTAATTAGTCAGATCGCATATGGACGTAACGCTGCGTGTTCAGCTCCTTTCCAGCCATATGTTTACTCTCCTAATTAATCTGAACGTCCCCCTTGGCACGGGGCAGCCTTCAGTCTACTCGCGTGCATCAATTGCGGCTACAGGTCAGTCAGCACTCCCATCCTTGTCACTGCAATCACCATGGCCGGCCCCAGATATTTTGGCTCTCCGATCTTGACTGGTTTCAGACTCTTCATCAGCACCTGCACAAACTTGTGTGTTGGTTTCTCTGAGGGGAGAGGAAGAGTTAGTGAAACATCACCATTAATAGAATTAAATTTTTCGACCAGCTCCGTGACATAGTCGTCCAGGATCCTCCATTTCACCTAAAGAAGAAAAACACCAGCGCGGCCTTTGACCAATGGTGTCGGGAAAGGCCTACCCATCAGAATTTCAAAAGGAAACATTTTAGTAGTGGAGGATGGTGTCATTCGTATTTCAGCTAAAACAGCTTGCAATACAGTCATCCAATTTTTTCCGTCTCTAAACACGCTTTAGTTAATATATCTTTGATCGTTCTGTTAAATCAATCAATAGTTGAAGTTTTAGCCAATAATTGTGTTACTTTGGATGTAAAAGGTGTTCCATAATCATTTTAAATGACACTTGGTATACCAAATCTGGGTATAATTTCTTTGCATTTTTTAGGGATGTCCAGATCCGATCACGTGATCGGAAATCGGGCCCGATCATGTGATTTCAGACTCGATCGGAATCGGACATTACCTCCCGATCAGGACTCTGATATATATGTATTAGGGGTGCAACGGTTCTCGGTAAAAAATCGAACCACACGGTTCTCCACTTACGGACCATCTCGAATGACGACGCATCTATTGGTTAATAGGCCTATGGTTTGTTTAAAATAGCAACGTGGAAAACAGACAGAGTTCAGATAATGTATGTTTCAGTCGATGGATGCACAAAACGTTACAACAACGATAATCAGAAAGCGTGGACAAAACAGTCACTATTTGTAAACTGTTAACTGCGAGTGCCGTCTGCTGTAATGTCCAGTCATTTACGCCGTTATCACCCGGGTGTTGATAGCGCGCGAGCGCAGGTGAGACCTGAACAGCACACTAGTCTGTGTTTAAACTAACTCGTTTAAGCCTTGCTGATTTAAACCTTAAAGAACAAGACGCGAAAGAGAACTCGCACGCGCTGTGAGAAGATTTGTGCGCGCTCATCCGAAGCGCGCACACGCTCATTCCAGTCAGTGCGCAAATACTGAGTTCTCTTTCAAGTCTTGCGCTTCGGCGGCCACATTCATACAAAAATGATGTCAACATGCCCGTCCTAGCGAGTATCCTAGCAAACATAGTCGGTTATGTCTTAAGTGAACGTATATTAGTCGAGAAAGACAGCGCATGTGGAACAGTATATGTACTGGATCGTGCATGTCTTAAAGGGAAAACAACTAGGCTATTCCTGCTGCCTGTATTTAATGTTACATCAAACAACAAATAACAAAGAAGTCACTCACTGCTCTTGACTGAATAGTTTTTGTGACTTCAATAATGATTAATCTTTATTTATTTTATACAGTAAAGATAATATGCAGTGATGTTTTATATTTGATTACTATTTGAAAACTGTTAGATACCTGAAAAACCTGAAAAGCACTGTTCCTGGATCTGTTTTTTCGCTCTTCTTTATTCTTTTTTGTGTAGGTTATTAAGTATCGGATCGGGACTCGGTATCGGCAGATACTCAAAATCAAATGACTCGGACTCGGACTCGAGGGCAAAAAAACATGATCGAGACATCCCTAGCATTTTTTGCATTCTCCCTTGCACATAGGAAAGCTTCTGGCCACTTTGTGAATCTGTCAATGGATGTTAGTTTTTGCACAGATAAAGCATTAATTGCCTGAGCTGTCTTATACGTCACTATCATGGCCTCTCGCACACAAGTGCTGCTAAGCAACACAAGTGTCGACTTTGGCCAATTGATTACTTACTTGCTTCCTATTAATCTCCTGCTGCATGTCCCCTAACCTTGACTACATTAATTAAATCTACTATCAAATCAGAATGCGTACTTAGAATTAGTATAAATTTTGACAATTTTATTAACAAGTTCCACTGCCTGTGCTGATGTGTATGGTAATGTTTTTCTGCATAACTATAAACCATCTGATGGTTTAGAACATGAACCATCAACATATAGACTATCCCCCTCTTCTAGGGCCATATCTAACAGATCGGTCCTACAAGCAGTTTCAGTTTCAATTGATTTCAAACAATCAGGTACCTCATCAGTGCTGTCAGTGGTTTGGTCAGCAGTACCAAGCAACTCTCTCAAAGCAATGACAGCAGTGTGTGGCACAAATGTTGGCTTAATCATTGAATTTGTAGTTGCACTGTGCCGTCATGTGTATTAAAATTATGTAAAATTGCATTTACCTGATGTGAGGTGTGTAACGTCAGTGGATGTGTACTGTTTTTTCAGCATCTCATACCATCAGGGCAGCAGCAGCCACTGCTCGAAGGCAGACCTTGTGTAATGTTGTCTAATGTTTTGGAAAAATATGCCAAAGGGCGATAACTTGTACCGTGTTCCTGGGCCAGTATCCCCGCTGCAATGCCCCCGCTCTCGTGCACGTAAAGGTGGAAGTCTTTTTTGTAGTTCATTTCAACAGTCCACTTGATGACTTGTTGTGGTGAGGCTTGGTGTCAATGGCCTTCTGAGATAATGTGTCCCAGATAACAGACTTGTGGTCTCACCCACTGTACTTTCTTTCTTGAAGCAGACAATGACGGAGGCCTGTTCAGTTCTCTGTTGTTGTGGCTGAGATTAGCGTAGTTGGTGAGAGCTTGATGTTGCTGAGGGTTTTGTGCACGATTGCAGAGAACACAGCAGGCGAGTCAACATAGCCCTGAGGAAGACGTGTCCATGTAAATTGTTGTTGTTTGTACATAAATGAAAATAATGGCTGCACCTCTTCAGATATTAGTATGCTGAAAAAAAAAATCAGAACATATATAAAGGACAGTATAGAATTTATGTGTAGGATATTGAATTTATTATAGTTACCACATCCAGTACCACTGGTGAAAGATCAGATCTTTGATCTTTCTCAAATCTTGTGTCAGTCGCCAACTTTGTCCATCTGCTTTGAGAATAGGATTAAAAGGTGTGTTATATGGTGAGTGCGTCTTAATAATAATGCCATGTTTTAACAAATTTTCAATCACAGGTTCAATGCCCTTCTGGAGAAAGAGGGTATTGTTTTACATAGACCGGTGTTTTTGTTTTCAGTAACACAGTTTTGGATTTACTCATTTCAGTGATGCTATCTCTTCTCCCTCACTCTCAGCTTCACACAGTAGGATGAGGGTGTGGCTCAGTGGACACCACCAGCACAGAAGGGAAGAAAAAGAAAAATCATTATCAAAATCATTTTCATAAAATGTTGACCATCACTTGTGACCACAGGCAATATTTTTTACCATCTACATTCAATTCCAAATTTGGCAAATCAGTTTTGTTATTTTTATATTTTAGAGTGAGCAGAAGTACTTGGGGTTCCTTCACTCCTTAGGCATCCCTATTGGGGAGTCCATTCCATTCTGTTTGGTATTTGTTACTCTTGGTTGGAGTTTTTAATTCTCCTTTTTGTCTGTTTCTCCCTGTCTGCGTCTTTCCCCATCATTTCATTTCCTGCACTCTTTTGCCCAATGACCAGGTTTGCCACAATAATGACATTTCTCTCGCCTTCCTTTCCCTTTTCCAGTCATTTTATCATTTTTGGTTTTCAGAGAAGGACACACATCAGTTATCTCTGTCACATCATCCCCCAAAGTTCTGAGGAGTATTACTTTAAAATCTTGACCCGTCAGTTGTGCATAACGGGTATGACATTTCAGAATCTGCACAATTTTCACTGGATGAGAAGGAGAAGGCAGATTGTTACATATACTTTCAATGTCACTTGCCTTAGCAGGACATATGGAAATTTGATTTCCCTGTCTCACAAACATTAAAGCAGGATTTGATTTTTGTTCACTTTTTGCTTTCTCACAGTCTGCCTGTTTACTGGGAGCTGCGGCCCCCCCTGCCACACACTGCTGTGTCTCTCTACATAATATACAGGGATATAATTTTGATGTAATGAGAGGTTTTTTCAATTCCTCTACTGTAGGCGCCTTATATTGACAAATATTTGAAGGGGATGTTGAGGCGTTGGGCTGATATGGATACCCCTTTTTTCCTTTTTTAAATTTTGGCCTCTCTGGACCTTTATCCCAATATGTTTTCATTTCTTTCCATTTACTGTACGACTTTTTCATGTACTTATCATTGCACTCTGGGTCTCCCCAGCCCCCATTAATCATCGAATTTGCACTTTCCATATCCCCTGGCTTAAAAGAGCCTTCTTTGGGGAAAGGATCCAATTGTATTTCTCCTTGAGTCCACCCCTCTAAATTTGATAAATAGGGTTCAGTCCAATATCCACAATTATTTCTAAACATCCAATTTCGGGGTGTCTCATCTTGAATTGGTCTTGATATCTTTTGACCCATCCTTCACCTAATTTGATTTTTAATTTGCCACACCACACCAAAGGGGTCTTTTTATAATTCTTTAATCATAATTATTCAGCCAATTTTATTAATTTGTCAACCGGAATATTCCCATCAACACTTTATTTTCCGTCAGAGCGGATCTAAACGGATATCCGTCAGAGCGGATCTGCACGGATCTTCCTCGCACCAGAGGGATTACCAAAATATTTGCCAGGTAGCTGTGCGTTTAAACAGTACCCTTCCAGACAAATCTTCCTGGACTAACTCTTAGAGCTGCATCCAAGGATAACATGGGATGAGTTCAATCAATCCTACCACCACAGGAAATTATTAAAAAACAACTTACCTGTGATGAAGGATGACCTCTCAGTCCCCCAGTCCCGTGTTTCTTGGGAATATCCCGGACGAGCCCCCAAACTGTTAGATCAAAATCTCAGTAATAGGTAGAATATTTGTAATTCCAGTCATCAGTTAAGAAACAGGCGCCTCAACCCCTGTGATGTGTGGCAGCAGCAGCGCGAGATCTCGGGAGGATGACCAAGCCGACACAGATCAAGTGTGGTACAAAGCATTCTCAGATTTATTCAGGAAGAAGGGTCATATTTATAGACATAGGTTAAACAACAATCTCCAGGATGGCTTGAGCATCCAATCATACGACTTACCATCTAAACCTTACCATGTATGGCATTTCACAAAATATAATAACAAATAAGAAATGTATGTGCGTAAATGTGTGTGTGTCTTCAACTTCTGGTTACGTGTGAGAGTGTCAGTGTGTCCAAGGACTACTACCTGTTGTTTTGTCTAGGTAGGCACATGAGCTGCACAATGGAAAAATCCCAAGACACAGAGAAAGTCAGAAAGTGAAGCCCAAGAAATAAGAAAATATTTAACAGATACCCATATTGGATGTAAATATCCAGCACGTGTACAAAGTATCATGAGTTTTCGAGCATGTTTAGGCCCTCAAAAATGCGATTAATTTCGGAGGAGAAGAATAATTGACCGAGCAATTACAATAGGGTCCTCAAACCATCGGTGCTCGGGCCCTAATGAAACTACAGGACGAACAGCAATTATGCTAATGCAGGATACTTTATTGTCAGCATATTAGTAGGCTTAAGATGAGTAGATCATTCACTGCTGTCACGCAAGTTTTCCAGGTATTCTCAAATGAAAGCAAGAGCACCCCAGTTGATATTATATATCATTTTGACAAACTGTGTATCTGTTTGAGCTCTGGATAACATCAGGTGTTTCCGTTTGTGGTGCGTTTTGCAGCGGTGGCAGATCACAACATGTTTGTTCATCCTGAGCGGTGGCCACCAGAGGTGTTTAACCCTTGTGCGGTCTTCGTTTGGGAAGTACACTCAGGGTCTTCGGGGTCTCCACAGACCCCAGGCAACAAAATGCAATTTTGTAACAAAATACTTGTTTTTTAAAAAAACATTTAATTTTACTCTGTTTATTAATGTTTTTACTCCATGTTTGTACAGTTTTTGGAGGATTTATCATATTTTTTAAATTTATATAAATAAATTAAAAAATATTTTTTTAAAATAGGTTTTTATACAAAAACAGCTTTTTATGTAAAATTCACTTTATAAAAGACCCACATTTCTAAATTTCATTCATGGGGATAACATGGATAATTTGACATGGTTTAGTGTAAGATTTTTGCCCATCTTTTGGAAAATGCAGTTTTAAAAGTAAAAAAACTATCATTTTTACCAGTAGATGGCTGCAGAGCTCCACTATATGCTATGTGCTATTTGAATGACTGAAAGACATCTTTTCATACGTTTTTTTCAGTTGGATTCATATCTAAATATTATGAAATCACAATTATAACAATAAAGGGTACTTTTTGTCAAAGTTTAGTATTTTTTGTAATGAAAAAAAATAGTTTTTCAATATTGTTACATTATGATGAGACTCCACTGTGAAAATGGACAAAATTCATCCTCAAAATCAACATTTTGGAAAAATTAATTTTTTTCAGTACAAAAAATGCTAAACTTTGACAAAAAGTATTTTTTATTGTTATAATTGTGATTTCATAACATTTAGATATGAATCCAACAAAAAAAACTTATGAAAAGATGTCTTTCAGTCAGTCAGATAGCACATAGCAAATAGTGGAGCTCTGCAGCCGTCTACTGGTAAAAGTGATTTTTTTTTTACTTTTAAAACGGCATTTTCCAAAAGATGGGCAAAAATCTCACACTAAACCATGTCAAATTATCCATGTTATCCCCATGAATGAAAGTTAGAAATGTGGGTCTTTTATAAAGTGAATTTTACATAAAAAGCTGTTTTTGTAAAAATATTAATTAATTTATTTATTTATATATCACCGAAAGAGAGAGTAATAACCACCATGAGAGCAACGCAGGTTTACATTCAGTTTCATTTAAAATTAATTAGTTTTGGCTTGTTTAGCTACATGGTTGTATAGGCCTATGGGTCACATAAATAAAAAGGCGCTAAAAAAAGTTTAAAAACTGGTGTATACCAATCAGATCAACGGCGCTTCGGATTTCAGGTTAGTATTTTTGTTTTGCCTCAATACTTTAATAAAAAGAAAATGTATTATTAATATAATAAACTTGCCTGACAATATTGTTAACATGGTTACACATGTATAGTTTTTTGGGAATTTTCCCAGTCAGACGTCACTCATTTGTTGGGGCAGTGTGAACATGACAGTTTTTTCTCATAGAATTCTAAATCCAATAGCCAACTTGTTCGCTGGTGTTTGTAGGCGTTTGTCGGTGCGGTGTGAATTGGACTTTATACAGCACTTTGTTATACAGCTTTGTTGTTAGTGACAACAGTCATTATCAGAAAATATCAAACTTTGGAATATTTAAGAATATCAAGAAAACTCTTCACATGCTGATTGTGATATGTTAAAATATGAGCTTTAAGTAATAAATGGCTTAACATCTCTCTCTGTCTCTCTCTCTTATGGACACACATTAAGAAATAGAAAAGCTGCATACGAAAAGATTGATAAAATGTTGTGCTAGGTTTAAAGTCTAGATTTTTTGTTCATATTTTAACAGGCTGGCAATTCAAAAGAGCCATGCAGCTACACCACAGTATAATAGCTGAGTTCATGTGACTAACCTTTGTGGATGCAATGTCATTATCACGTCAGATCGGCTAGATGCTTAGAATGTTGGTAAACAATTAAAGACACCGGAACAACATCAAATATTATGAGAATAAACTCAAACGAAAGAACATATCTCATGGTGGCTCCCGTCATGTCGGAGTTTACACGCAATACACGGACATACGTAATCAAATTCTATGAAAATAGTCTGATCTACCACAACGTAAGGAAATATATGTGACGCAGATATTATAAAACTATTTAAACAACACAAATTCTTTATTTACTATATCAGTAGGTAAGGGTAAAAGTTTTTTAAAATATTCCAAGTTTTTTGTGCCGAGTTGAGTCAAGTCTGAAGTCATTTCAGATCGAGTCCGAGTCTGAGTCTGAAGTCTGTTAAAATGCGACTCGAGTGTGACTCGAGTCCGAGTCTCTAACTCAAGTGCCCATCTCTGCTAGGTGGTGCAAGCTGACAGGTCCTTAAAGGATTAGTCCACTTTTAAATAAAATTTTCCTGATAATTTACTCACCCCCATATCATCAAAGATGTTCATGTCATTCTTTCTTCAGTTGAAAAGAAATGAAGTTTTGAAAACATTCCAGGATTATTCTCCTTATAGTGGACTTCAATGGCCTCCAGACAGTTGAAGGTCAAAATTACAGTTTCAGTGCAGCTTCAAAAGGCTTTAAACGATACCAGACGAGGAATAAGGGTCTTATCTAGAGAAACAATCGAAAAATAACTGTATGTGTTTTATCTAAACAGATGATCGTTTTTCGCATGCTTCTGCTTTCCGCATTCTTCAAAAAGCTTACACCGTATGTCCTACGCCTTCCCTATTCTACTTACGGAAAAAAACGGAACTGGTGCTGCGTTCGTTCTGTAAGTTGGCAGCATTAACAGCATCATTGGTGGACCTATTCTGTCTATATGCTAATTGAAATGGCTCCAAAGTGGCTGGGATGGTCCTTTTTATGTGGGGCATAACTATCCTTTCAAAACACTTCATCACAATAGGTATAAGTGCCACCAGACGATAATCATTTAGACATGCCACAGTGTTTTTCTTTGGAAGGGGCACAATTGTGGTGGACTTGAAGCAGGTAGGCACCAAAGCCTGAGCAAGGGACAGATTGTAAATGTCCATGAACACATCAGCCAGCTCCGATGAGCAAACCCTAAGAGCCCGCCCCAGGATATGACTTGGTCCGGCTGCCTTCCGTGGGTTCGTTCTCTTCAGAGACATTCGCACCTCCACTGATGACACGGTGAGTGGCATATCCAGTGTTCCCTTAAAATCCAGAATCCTGTGCTGTTGGCAGATGTTTGGGGCCTCAAAACAAGCATAAAACTCATTCAGCTCATCTGGGAGTGTAGTCTTGATATTCATGACTCCCTGGCTCCTCTGCCAATATCCCGTGATATACTGCAAGCCTTGCCACATGTCCCGTGAAGCTGCAGTGGTGTAATATCCCTCCAGCCTTTTACTGTAATGTCTCTTAGCCTTCCTGATTGCACCTGGCTTTTTCATATCCCTCAATATCACCTGAGGCAAATGCTGTGGAGCGAGCACGTAGCATGGCCCGCACCTCGCCATTGATCCAAGGTTTATCATTAGGATAAATCTTACAGTATTTAGTGGGAATGATGTTCTCAATGCATGTACTGATGTAACCAGTTACAGCTGCCACAAGTCCACAGTAAAATCCTCTCTTAGAGGAGCAGTTTTAAACCCACCCCAATTTGTAGTCTCGAAGCAGTCCTAAAGCATCAACTCTGATTCTTCATTCCACTGTCAAGAGAAATGGAGTGTTCTCTTCCAAACAATTTGATAAAGATTTTAAAAGATATAATAAAAAGCAAAAAATTGCTAAACTTGAAGAATCTCTGGGGTCTATGAAGTTTTCATAAGTTAGACAAAAACACATGCTGTGAGCTCGAGTGAAATGTATACCACATCCTGTAAAAATGAGAAATGTTGCATTATGTGTGTAGGTGAGCATGGGTGCTCGGGAGAGAAATATTGTTGTGTGTAACTGATAAGAATGAAGACAATTAGGAAATAAATGTCTAGCAAGGTAGAAATCTGATAAAAATGTATAATAAAGAAATGTGTGTATTGCTTAAGCCATTGCTGTGAATACAAAAAGTATTGACGGTGATAGACAAGTAACCTAGCCATTGACACAAGTAGAAACCAAAGAGATAAAGTGTGTCAAAAGAAAATACAAATATTGGGGCCTTTTTAGCTCTCTGAAGAGAGTAGTTGGAGTAGTAGTAGTAGTAGTTGTGTAATTTTGCTGAAGAAAGAAAGAGCATACAAGCAAGCAGCAAGAGGAAGTTTTCGCCAGACCACAACCCTCAGAAGATCAAAGAAGACAACTGATTTTCCTAGAGAAGAACATATACTGAATAGAGAAGAGGGTAAGCTTTAAAAATGTAATTATTTATCTGGCCCATGGAACTTCCAGCTTAGCTGGCATAAAGTGGTGTATTTAGCTTTTGCCTTTGCAAGAAATAATAAAATGAGAATGGGGACTGCCCTCAAACTCTGATAGTATTGTCTCAGTCTGTTTATTGTTGTAGAGTGAGAATCCATTTGGGGTATCAGAAGTTGACTGTCTGAAAAAGATAGATTTTTATAAAGATATCCGGACGGACTTTACAAAGTCAGTCAAGGTTGCCAACCAGTCGCAACAGAATGGGCCGTGGGAGTGCATTAGCAGGCATAGCTGTCCTCTGAGGGCGAAGAGCCAGCTGTGGTGCACTGAACGGGAGGCTAACCCACCCCAGCCAGGTAGGCTTGGTTGAGATCAGGTAGGCCTAGGAGGAACGGTAGTGATCAGAAGTAGACCCTGAGATAATATAATCTAAGAAGAAAATATTGTACGCCTACCTGACTCCTCCTGAATCTATAAAGGTAAACCTTTTACAGGAGTTGAGTAATATGAATAGAGGAAGTGGCTCGTGACCAAGATAGTGTTACGTGGTCGCGGCAGAAACCACCCAGGGGGTGACGCGGCACACCACACTTTAAGAGTTTTACTTAATGGAGGGACTTGCGTGAGGAGTTGTCTGTAGGCTGGATAGAGAAACACTGAGATGTGGTCTAACTGTCCAAATTTTTTCCGAGAGCCAAGTTTCTGTGATAATAAGAGCACAACATTCCCTTAACTCACGTTGGTTTGTGATTCTGGGTCTCAGCTCGTCCATTTTATTTTTGAGTGAGCAGACATTAGCTAGTAGCAGGCTAGGTAGCGGTGGTCGCGTAGCTCTAGCCTTTAGTCTGGCATATAGCCTGCTTCTCCTACCTCGTCTCTGCCTTAGATGCACTGCTAGTTGGCTGCGCCACTCACGTGAAGCCGGTGCTGCCATGTCATGTCGGCTGGTGTTTGTTGGATCCAGATGTAGTAGAAAATCACAATCCAACAAGGTGACATTTGAGTTCATAGTGCACTTTGCCAATGTCCAAAAGTTCTTCCCTACTATATCTTACTGTCACTTGCATAAGCTGTGTGTTCAAAACACATAATAACACTAATAAACATACAATACAGTGGTATCGGGAGAGTGGAGCAAATACATCAGCCACAATGGGCGCCATTTTCAAGATGAAGACTATATCAGTGAATGTATTGGAAGTAGCAAGTCTCTGTACTTGCTCTGCAGCAGCAGCTAAATTAAATATGTTCAGCCCAAGTAAAGGCTGGATATAGGCTTTATTACTTTGTTATATAGGTACATACAGCATTTCACATCCGTTACATATCACGTACCCAGCACTTGATTGGTCCTGGTTAACTACTTCACTAAAACGTTCCCACACGGTACTTTTCTTTCCTTCCTTTTTGTTATGTTTGTAATTCTCCTTGTTGGATCTGCTTTGTTTCCATTGCTGGTTAAACATGTGAACTCCACAACTGCATGGCTTAACCCTCAGGTTTCTGAGGATTTTTGGGGCCCTGGAGAAGTTTTGACGTGCCCTGATATTTGTGCTTTTTTCAGTTGTTCATAAACATATAAATGACAAAAGTGTCATTACACTGTATTCAGCACAAGCTAGGCTTACACCTGAGAAGACAAAAGAACCTCTAATGACCTGCATAAACAATGAGCTCTTTCAGTCAGGTAGGCTGTGAAAAAACCTTCTGTGATTGTGTCTCAAGCTTTCATGGTGTATATCAAACATACAGAAAAAACGGCAATACTGTGAAATATTATTACAATTTAAAATAAAGGTATTCTATTATATACTTTAAAATATAATGTATTTCTGTGATGCAAAGTGTCTGAACAATTATGTTACCTCTATGGCATTTCATATAGCCTTTTAGCTTAAAAGCATGCACATTTGGAGAAATATTGATGGATTCTCATGTGTATACCATTTTGTTTTATACAGAGGAGTAATATTTATTCAATATTTATTGTCATCACTACGAGCGCTGGATACTGTGTTTTCAATTCATACTTGCAGCCGGAGGGCGCTCTGTACACCTTTTAGTCCACAAATTAATCCAAAGAAGAACAACAATGTGTCTCTCCAGGAACTAAAAGGCCAGAGATCGCTAACTATGGCTATTCAAAACACTTTTGAAGACAATAAATACACGATTGAGACGATGTATACATGTATTGCTTAATTTACATATGAATAGTGCTCGTTCCATGGGCGTGGACGCATTAGCAGATAATGAGCTGAATCACAGACTTCTGACATGGCTCTCTTTTCATACAGATTATATAAACACAGAATTTTTGTTTTCGATTTGACTTACACGATTTAAAACCTGACATTTCAACGTTTTGTTAGACATAAGTCTCATTTTTGTGTCATTAGTATTCACTAAGTTACAGTTCATTTTCTGAGAACTATCAGATTGGACTTCGTTCTGAGGGAGACGAGAGATCACGCATCATTTTGTTTTTACTCTGAGTGTACACAAATAAAAGAAGATATTCTATAGTTTCAATTGATATATTACTTATGTCTCTATGACAAAAAATTGAGTATTTTATGTCTGTTTTGCTGCAATGTGAAAAAAATCCTGCAAAACGTGCTGGCGCGTTTCCTGACTCCAGACAGTTAATGGCTGTGTATTGAGTTATTTTGAGGGGACAGCAAATTTACACTGTTATACAAGCTGTACACTCACTACCTGACATTGAAGCAAAGTGTCATTTCTTCAGTGTTGTCACATGAAAATATATAATAAAATATTTACTAAAATTTGAGGGGTGTACTCACTTCTGTGATACTGTAAATATCTACCGCTATATCTACCAGGTGCATATGATGGTGGATAAATTAAGATCATGCCTTTTCACTCTGCACACAAACTTGCTTCTAGAAGCAGCATTTCTCACCGCCTATTATGGATTCCTCAGAGGAGGAGGGGGGGGGGGGGGGGTTCTTCTTTGGGCAAGTTAATATTCAATTCAATTCAATTCACATTTATTTGTATAGCGCTTTTCACGATACATATCATTTCAAAGCAGCTTTACAGAGAATGCATGTCAACATTACAATTTAAAGAATGCAGTTAGCAAATAATGTAATAATTTAGGGAATTAATTTACAATCACTGTTAGCAGTTTAACTGAACGTAGAAGCAATGAGCTCCTGAAAAATGAATTACATTAACAATAATTAGGATATAGAAATTGTGCAATGTGCATGTTGATTCGGATGATTGCATATACCTCTCATTATGTTTGGGGGTTAATGTTAAAGCTCTTGTATGTTCAATTAATTTCGGAGCAAGAACCCCAAAAGGAAGATAACTTGTGTTTCAATAAACACAAAGTAACTTGCCAAAGTGGTCCTGTCTGAAATACTTTTATTCTGTTTTTGTCCATTCACAGAAGCACTGCAGGTGTTTGATGTGATGATGTGTGAATCCAAAAGTTCTGTTTTTTATGCTGCTTTTTGCGCATGTAATTTTTAATGGGTCACAGACACTTATCCATTGTCATTTAATTTAATTCTAATTTAACATAGTCTTGTTGGTTAACAAGCTTTTTTTACAGTTATGGGAAATAAAACGAAATGAACATCCCTATTAAATACTGCTGGATATTGCCATATAATTTGATATTTCATTTGCACAGTAATTCTCCTTCGTCAATGAAAGTGAGAAGCTTGGATTGTATAGCTCTGTTGTATTATGTTTGATGGGTAAAAATTATAATGACTTGGTTTTATAATTTCGCTGAATTTTAAAATTAGGTATTTGCGTAAAAGTATAGACATTTGGTAGAAACTTTCCTAAGCAACTTACATTGCGTTCAATATATAAATTATTTTGTATTAGTCCATGCATTTCCTGAGAATTGAACCTGTAATCTTACCAGTCTACAATAACACAGACAGAAAGTGCTTTGAAAAACTGCATTTAATGGACATGTAAGACACAGCACAAGTAAGTCATATTATATGCCTGCTTGTAGATGTGGTGTGATGTCTCATCTTCATTCTTCATCCTTGCTCTTCAGTAAATAAAAAGACATTTACAAAAATGAATTTGCATGTTGTTGTTTTTTTCAGTCAGAGACTTGTGTATATTAAGCAGTGTATATTAAGATACCTCTACACCTTTTGCAAAAAAAAAAAATAAAAAAATTACAATACCTTCCCGATCTCACGGCTCTTGGTCCTGAGCTTGTTGACCTGGGACTCGGCGATGTCAGCGCGCTCCTGAGCCTCCTCCAGCTCATGCTGCACCTTCCTGTACCTGGACAGGTGAGTGTTGGCCTGCTCCTCCTGTTACAATAATGCAAGATATCCAACCCATTTAATAGCAGTGCATTCATGGCACTGGACTCTTTTGTCAATACTAAAACTTCACGCTCCAGACATTTGATTTAGACTTACAGATTCTTCAGCCTGGCGCTTGTAGGCCTTCACTTTCAGCTGCAGCTTGTCTACCAGATCCTGCAGTCGGATCACGTTCTTCTTGTCTTCCTCAGTCTTTGGGAGTAAATATTGGACATGGTCTTAGTTAAACTGTATATTATTAAGAAAGGTGGTGAATTTCTAATTCCTGGGTAGTTTTACCTGGTAGGTGAGCTCCTTCACCCTCCTCTCATACTTGCGCACTCCTTTCACAGCATCTGCACCACGTCTCTGCTCAGCTTCAACTTCAGACTCTAACTCACGCACCTTCAGTAGAGAGTTATTGTTTCACCTGTCAAATCTCTGGCATGACCAGTACATCTAAAAACTTGTTTTGTTCCTAAACACTCAAATTTACCCTGGACTCCAGTTTCTGGAGCTGTTTCTTTCCACCCTTCATGGCCAGACTTTCAGCCTCATCCAGACGGTGCTGCAGGTCTTTGACAGTAATCTCTAGATTCTTCTTCATCCTCTCCAGGTGAGCACTGGTGTCCTGCTCCTTCTTCAGCTCCTCAGCCATCATGGCAGCCTGAAATATAAGCCAATTGAAATGAGTTAATCAAGAAACAAATACAATGCAAATAACTATTTACATTCTGTTTCTCTATTCTAATTTAAACACTCACATCAGTGATGGCCTTCTTGGCCTTCTCCTCTGCATTTCTGGCCTCCTGGACTGAATCATCCACCTCACCTTGAACCTGGACCAGATCAGCTTCAAGCTTCTTCTTGGTGTTAATAAGACTTGTATTCTGTGGGATGTAAGCAGTTAGTTTAGTGTACTGAGCTGAGCTGGACGATGAAATCAGTATTTTTTATCCAGAGCTGATGTATAGATTAATTAACTAAATAACTGAATTTACTTTAGCTGGACAATGACACCATTTTCTTCTAGAGATACTGTGCAGACAAAATTATTTGACACAGTCTGCATTGTAAAATGCGCTATATAAGAAAGGTAACTTGACTTGTACATTCATATGAAAGTTTATCATGTATCCTGAATTTGTTCCTGGTATTTAGTAATTGTTTGTACTTGTGAGTGCAGCAGTCCCACACGCTCGCTGGCATCAACCAGCTCCTGCTCCGCCACTTTGCGGCCTCTCTCTGTTTGCTCCAGTGCAGCTCTCAGCTCCTCAATCTCTGCTTGCATCAGGTTATTCCTGCGCTCCACCATGGCCACCTGCTCCTTCATGTCCTCCTGTCCTCTGAGAGCGTCATCAAGGTGCAGCTGGGCATCCTGTGGCAACATTCTTTCTTTGTTAGTTGTCATGCTTTGGTTAATTCATATAGTCAAACATTTAATGTTTATTGCAATTCCACATTCTACAGAAAGAAACCTTGAGTTGGCCTTGGACGTTCCTGAGCTGTTTCTGGGCCTCAGCAGCCTGGCGGTTGGCATGACTCAGCTGGATCTCCATCTCATTCAGATCTCCCTCCATCTTCTTTTTGACTCTCAGAGCATCATTTCTGCTCCTGATCTCAGAGTCCAGAGTGCTCTGCATGGAATCAATCACTCTTTGGCTGTTCCTCTTGATCTGTTCCATCTCCTCATCCTTCTCAGCAAGCTTCCTGTCAATCTCACTCTTCACCTGGTTCAGCTCCAGCTGCACACGAAGAATCTTGGACTCTTCATGCTCCAGGGTGCCCTACAGGGACAAAAAGAAACAACTGACTTACTTTTTACATTTGTCACAATATACTGTAGCCTCTAGAGTGATGGCAGTACATTTCTGAAGGTTTAAGAAGAACATTATTTGCATAAATTAAAATTAAGGTTTAGAACCATTCCATGTTCAATGTTTCAATATTATTTAAAGCAATGGTATAATGTTTGTATTATAGCAAAGGAATGGCACCTCAGCTTCTTCAAGTGCAGTTTGGATCTCTGATTTCTCAGACTCCACTGTCTTCTTGGCTTTCTCTAACTCATGAATGCTCTTTCCAGTCTCTCCAAGCTGTTCAGTGAGGTCAGAAATCTCCTCTAAAAGGGTTTATAAATCATAAGTGTAAGATTTTCTGTTATAATACATCTCTTTTTTTAGTCCTTGTTGTACAAACAAAAAGTTGCATTACGTTGCAGATTCTTGTTCTCCCTCTTCAGGGTCTCCAGGTGGTCAAGAGCTTCCTCATAGGAGTTCTTCATTTTGAAAAGCTCAGTGCTGAGAGAACGAGCTTCTTTCTGAGCACCTTCTAGTTCAGCCTGACTTTCCTCATACTTCTGTTTCCAATCTGCTAGCACCTAATAATGAAAGAAATGTAGTCATTGGTAAGTCCTCGTTTCAACGTTTAGGTTTATAGGTTGTCCATGTATTTCTTACCTTGTCAAAGTTTCTCTGCTTCTTGTCAAGGTTGGCTGCCAATGCATTTGCCCTCTCCACATCAATCATGAGATCCTCTACTTCACCCTGCAGTCTCTGTTTGGTCTTTTCCAGAGAGGCACACTTGGAGTTCACCGCCTCAATGGATTCTTCAGCATCCTGCAGACGCTGGGCCAGCTTTTTCCTGAGGAAAGTTATTTGAAATTATGAAATATATTTGTCATATTAAATGTATGATACTGAAGACTTTTCCCAATGATATATTTACTTGGATTCCTCAAGCTCCTCAGTGCGTTGGATGGCATCAGTCTCATATTTTGTTCTCCACTGAGCCACCTCACTGTTGGCCTTAGACATTCCACGCTGGAGTTCAGCTTTGGCCTCCTGCTCTTCCTCATACTGCTCTCTGAGCAAATCACAGTCATGGCGGGCAGACTGAACCGCATGGGCCAGAGCGTTCTTGGCCTATCAGGCAAAACATTTTGAGTTAACATCTATACAGTTGTTTACTTTATAATAAAAGCTAAATATTTATGTATAGCTCTACCTTGACTTCTTCCTCAATATGTCTTTTGAGTTCCTCAATTTGTTGTGTATAAGCCTGTTTTCCTCTAGTTAATTGTGAAACAAGTGCTTCTTTCTCTTCCAGTTGGCGACTAAATTCACCTTGGAAACAGATATTACTATGAAATGTAATGACAAACAAAGTTTTTTACTCAGTTTTTACATGTGCAGCTTACTCTTTCTTACCATTTTCAGTCTGAAGTCTTGCACGTTGTGCATTCATGTCATTCAACTGACGAATATTTTCATCACTCTTGGCCTTGATTTCACTTAGCTGGTCTTCCAGGGTTCGGCACATCTTCTCTAAATTAGCCTAAAGAGATTCAAGGTTATATACAGATGTTCGTAAAGATGCTTTTATATTTAATGATCCCCTAGTGAAATTACCTTTGATTTAGCCACAGCCTCCATGTTGCTTGTCAAGTCATCAATCTCCATCTTGTATTCACTCTTCTCCTTCTCTAGCTTCTGCTTGACGCGCTGGAGGTTGTCGATCTGTTCTCCAAGCTCAGCCACACTGTCTGCCTGCTTCTTTCGGAGAGCTGCGGCCGTAGCTTCATGCTGCAAGGTGGACTCTTCCAGATCACGACGCAACTTCTGGAATTCAGCTTCACGCTTCTTGTTCATCTCAATCTGGGCAGCAGTGGCACCACCAGCTTCCTCAAGCCTCTCGCTGATCTCTTCAAGTTCCCTGGAGAGATCAGCTCTCTGCTTCTCCACTTTAGCACGAGCAGCTCGCTCAGCCTCAATTTCCTCTTCCAGCTCCTCGATACGGGCCTAAATAAAAAACGAAAATCGAATTACCCAGTGATATTGGTAATGTGGGTTTTCCCAGCTATGCATCTACTTCACAGTTTCATATTGAAAAGATTATGGTTAGTGTTACCTGAAGTTCTTTTATCTTCTTCTGAAGCTGTGCTCCCAAAGACTGTTCATCCTCAATCTTGCTGAGAAACTGACTAATCTCAAAATCTTTCCTGTATTTAAAGTATTGTTTTGTAAAATGTGTAAAATACTAATTTTCTGTAATTGTGTGATTACTAATGTCCACTCACTTTTTGATCTTCTCATCTGATTGCTGTTTGTCATTCTCCAGGTCCATTATGGACTCCTGGGCCAGTTTCAGATCACCCTCGAGCTTCCTCTTGGCTCTCTCAAGGTCCATACGGAGCTTCTTCTCTTGCTCCAGTGAGCCCTCAAGCTATTGTTACAGAAACCAGAGCATTTAAGTCTAGTTTAGAGACACAAAATTGATTTCCCATTGATTCAAGGTCTTTTTCTCATGCCAATCATCTTACATCGTCAACTTGCTGCTCAAGCTTTGTCTTAGATTTAGTCAGAGTGTTGACTTTGTCTTCCTCTGCCTGAAGGTCATCAAGAGTCTGCTGGTGTGCCTCTTGGAGAGCTTTCTTCTCTTTGGTCAGCTTGGCAACGCTCTCATCCTGAGAAGCCATCTCCTCCGTCAGGTTTTTAACCTAAATAGAAACATTGTTCATTGTTTTAATTCTCGAGACCCAAAACGTTCATCAGTATGAAGAACATATGAAAAAATGATTGACCTTATTTTCTGTTGCATGTTTCTCCTTCTCCACTTTGGCCAAGGTGAGCTCCAGGTCATCAATGTCTTTCTTCAGTTCAGAGCATTCGTCCTCCAGTTTCCTCTTCTTGGCAGTAAGTTCAGCATTGATTTCTTCTTCATCCTCCAGTCTCTCAGTTGCCTCTTTGAGTTTTCCCTCAAGCTGGATCTTGCTTTTGATGAGACCTTCACATCTCTCCTCAGCATCAGAGAGGTTTTCGGTTTCCTGTTTGAGATGGATGTAGTTTAATGACTTTTGGCTGCTACAGGTTTCATTTTGACTCAGTAAGAACGGAAATACTCACAGCTGCTACTTGCAGTTGAAGATCGTTTTTCTCTTGAAGAAGTGAAACCATTTTCTCCTCAAGCTCTTTCTTTTTAGCTAATGCCTTTGTTAGATCCTCCTTCATTTTCTCAAAGTTCTCCTTCATGGCTACCATTTCTTTCTCAGTCTCTGCACTCTTCAGAAGAGGCTTGATCTTGAAGTAGAGCTTCATCCATGGCCAATGTTTCACATTCATGAATGAGCGGATGTTGTATTGGATGGAATAAATTGATTCTCTGTGTAAATTCCAATCAGTAAATTAGTCATTATCAATCTTTCATAACAAACAGTTGTTTCAAACAGTTTTGTAAGTTCATTCATACCTCCTCGCCATCATTTTGACAAACTCCTTCCTCATGACATATCCACGGCACAAAGCCTGAGTCATTGTAACCAGTTCTGCTAGTTTCTCATCTCTCATCTCCTCAAGAGTACCCAACAGACCAGCTTTGAAGAACACCTACAAGAACATTTGGTATATAGTAGTTTTAAAGAAGCCAAGTAGATGTGAGAGTAGAAGTGAAAACATATATTCTATTCTATACTATACAATGACATTTTAGAGAATTCTGTGCTTTCAACTTTGACTCAACTTTTTGTGGAGGCATAACAATGTCAGCCAGACCCCATCACCACGTCAGTGCCTGACCTTACTGATGCTCTCTTGTTTTCAATGGCAGCAAATCTATGCATTCATCTTTACCATCTAGTGCAAGACCTTCCCCCCTCAAACTGTTACATGAAAGTTGCAAGTACAGAATTATTTAGAATGCCATTGTGTAATTTAGCTTTTTGTTTTCCATGGAATTACAGGAATGATTGAACCTGTTAAAGGGGTGCTTCACCCAAAAATGCATGTAAAAATGTACTGCGCACTGTGCGCCTCAGCGTTCTCTGATTTTACGTGGCCTACCACTTCGTGGCTGAGTTGCTGTTGTTCCCAATTGCCTCCACTTTGTTATAATACCACGAACAGTTGACTGTAGAATATTTCGTAGTGAGAAAATTTCAAGAATGGATTTCTTGCACAGATGGCAACCTATCACGGGACCAAGTTTGAATTCACTGAGCTCCTGAGAGCAACCCATTCTTTCACAAATGTTTTTAGAAGCAGTCTGTATGCCTAGGTGCATTATTTTATACACCTGTGGCTATGGAAGTGATTGGAACACCCGAATTCAGTGATTTGGAGGAGTGTCCCGAAACTTTTGGCAAAATAGTGTACTTTTGGTTTAGGGTTAGTAGGGTTTGATCACCTTGGTGTGTCCAAACTTGTATTGGGTGTGGTCAACATCAATCGAGCCCAAGAGTTTCTCTGAAGCCTTTTTGTTGTCAATGAACTGTCCCTCAGGGATGACGCTAGCATTTAATACTTTGTATCTAGAGGACATTCAGGGGAGAGTCATGTTCTCGTGAAGCCAAAAAATAGTCATAAAATGATGAAGATTAGGTGGTGCTAATTTGGAGGTTGCAAAAAGGTCTTTACCTCTGTTTGAAGTCACCATAGAGGATTCTGCTGGGGAAACCCTTCCTGCAGATTCTGATACCTTCCAGCACACCATTACACCTGAGCTGGTGGATAACCAGGAAGTTCTCCATCAGACCTGCAAAGAAAATGTTCTTTAGGTTCCAGAGATATTTTCAAAACTTTTGAGACTTCAGGGATTAAGTTTACCTGGAGTTTTGGACTCATTTGGAATCAAGCAGCGCACAAAGTGAGGGTGAGTGCTCCTCAGGTTAGTCATCAGCTTACCCAAGTTCTCCTGTGGAAATGTTTGTCATTAGTATAAGCTTTATTAGAGATAAATATCACCTCCTTCATTAAAAGAGAGAATCTGTTTACCCTAAAAAGTGCAGAGACAGTCTGGAAGGAACCACCCTTCTTCTTCTTCTTTCCACCGCCTCCCTCTGTTTTATGTCAATGAAAAAAAATTGTCTTTAATGATGTTGTGTTGCTTTTCATTAAACCCTTCAAATGAATCTCTATTTCAATCTTGTTGAATCTGTTATTTTACATTGATATAGGTCATATTTTCATGAAACTTTAGAATCTGTGATCATAGTGTGTAACACTATGAAAATCGTTTTCGCAGGTGTCTTGTACATAATTAAAACACAAAGAAAACGAGAAAATGCAGATGTACCTTCAGCAGCTCCATGAGAGGCATACAGGAAGGCCAGCACTTTGAGTGATGACTTTTGGTAGAGTTGCACAACAGAGTCATTCAGTGGATCCTTGTTCTTGTCCAACCAGCCATTAATGTTGTAGTCCACAGTGCCGGCGTAGTGCACCAGAGAGAAGTGGGCCTCTGCCTTACCTTTGGCAGGCTTTGGCTTCTGGAAAGCTGCAGCTTTGCCCAGATGCTGATCATGCAACTTGTTTTTGAAGCTTGTGTCTGTAGCTTTGGGGAACATGCACTCCTCTTCAAGGATGGAGAAGATGCCCATTGGCTGTTGAAGAAATATTCATGGTCAAGTACAGGCACAATATGAATAGTCATTTTAATTTGCTGAATGTCCTCTTACCTTCTCAATGAGCTCAATGCAGGCAGCCAAGTCCATACCAAAGTCAATGAACTCCCAATCAATGCCTTCTTTCTTGTACTCCTCTTGCTCCAGAACAAACATGTGGTGGTTGAAGAACTGTTGCAGTTTCTCATTTGTGAAGTTGATGCAAAGCTGCTCCAAGCTGTTGAACTGTTAATTAAACAGAGGAAATTTCTTACTATTGTCTATTATCTTTATATCCTTAATGTTACAGAGACTTTGATAACTGATGCTCACATCAAAGATCTCAAATCCAGCGATGTCCAGCACACCAATGAAGAACTGTCTAGGCTGCTTTGTGTCCAACATCTCATTGATACGGATGACCATCCACAAGAACATTTTCTCATAGACAGACTTGCAGAGCGCAGAGACTGCGTTGTTCACCTGAGAAGTTCAAAGGTCAGTGTAGATCATATCATTACACTTTTACTTCACAAGACAACTATAAATGTCTGAGACATTTCTAAATTTATTTTAGTAGATAAGTGATCACCTGTGGTACTGTCTGGCCTTTGGTCACCATCTCATTTCCGACCTTCACTCTGGGGTAACACAGAGCTTTCAGCATGTCAGCAGAGTTGAGGCCCATGAGGTAGGCGATTTTATCAGCCACTGAGGAAGAACAGTTTTATGAATTATTGTACTAATGAAGTGAATGTTCATATGTTAATATGTGCTAATAGTACATCTTACCCTCAGTGCCGTCAGGTTCGGCCTGCTCCTCTCTCTGCTTCTGTTTGAACTTCATGTTCCCATGATGCATCACAGCACCTGTCAGCTTGTAGATGCTGATTTTCTCATCAGCATTGAAGCCCAGAATGTCAATGGCTGTCTGTTTATACAATGACCAAATTAATCACACATTTTTAATTAAGGTCAAAGAGAAGGGTATTTTATATTGAATGTCATGCAGTATTCGGTTTGTTTGTTGTCTGATGTTTGCTTGCTCAGACATATTTCATAGAATCTGAAAATACTACTAATACTTATAATAATGTAGTTGTACACATACATCTGTGGCAATGAACTCCTCCACATCATTGATACTCTTGACAGTGATTTCACCCTGGCTGATCATTGGATAGTCGTAAGGGTTGGTGGTGATGAGCAGGGCCTCTGTAAAGAATTGATGTGCAGTATGTTAACAGTGTTCTCAAACATGGAAATGAATGAAACACACAATACTGTAGATTCCTCACCGAGCAGCTCTGGCTTGTGTCCGGTCATGAGCTGGTAGAAGATGTGGTAGCTCCTCTCAGCAGACAGCTGGAATGTTACTCTTGACTTTTCCAGCAGATCTTTTTAAAGACAAAAATGGAGAAAAAGGACATTGACTGCATTTGATTTACCCATCTTAAACTTTTAGGGGTGTAACAATTAACTCGTTTTCCCAATGCATCAATTACAAATCCTGACGATGCATATGCATTGATCTTGAAACATGTACTTTTGAATCATGAATCTTTTATTCCAGGCAGTAATCGATTTTAAATGCTAGGAATTGAATTAATCACGATTCTATAGTGATTCAGTGCTTTAAACTACATAAACATTAAATTACTACATGCGCAAATTAATGGAGACGTTGTGCGGCATCAATCGTGCCTCTCAGCTCTTCTTCACAGATACGCACTGCACTATTTACTGCCTTTCACTGTATTGTGCTTGAGTTCCGTCCGTATTTCTCATTGACACATTTTTTAGCAGCCCACGTTTGAGCTCTCCTCAGGACGGCCACTGCTATTCACATGAGCAGATGACAGCTCTCTATCCTGAGTCAAACCACTCAAGCCATTGATAAATCTGCCAAGTCATTGCATGGTCACTACTGCTGATATAAAATGCTTTAATTGCGTAAAGTGTAAGTTTTATGGAAATGGATCATATCATTGATATTACCTGTCCTGAGAAGTTGAAGTTGTAAGATTTGATTTTCCTGCTAGACAAAAACTGAGATCAAGTGCCCTGCAATAAAGCAATAAAACTCATCTGGAGAGAAGATCTCAAAGAAATGGCATAGGACAACGCCTCCATGCAAAGATGGTTGAATGTCTGAAGACATTCACTCATCACTGTGTGTATATGCTTTTCTTTGAGTAATTGATGTTATGCATTTATTATTTCTGGATTGGCTTCTAATTGTCTAACTGTAATGTAATTGGCATGATACATTTTTACTTGACAAATAAAATGTTATATGTGGTTTATTCTGTATTGTTCTTAATTCATTATTTCTAGTAGATTAAAGTGAAGGTATTACTGCAAATCTGTGTTCAAGACTGATCATATGGAAGGTTTAATAGATGGAGCATAGGGCACATCAATTAAGTCAACATACACGCGTTAACCTTCACCCAGGCCGTCGATTCCGTTTTTTTGGACGGGGGGGTTCCTCAAAAAGTAAAACCCCGCTTACTCATGCCGTGCATTTATTGCATGGACGGAGCAAACACATGATCTAATTGTCTGAAATGCATACGCACAGTTCCGATGAATGATAAATAAAATTTAACTTAATTTCGTTAAACTGAGGGTACGAAGGAAATTGCTGAAATAACTACAATATTAATATGACTGAAATAAGAGCACGCGGTTTATTTGTCAGTCAGATGCATGTGAAAGTATGTTACTAAAGCAACAGTAGACATCTGTGCATTTTCTTTCAGAATTATCATTGGCCAATAGAAAGGAAAATGTTCTGTATAAAGAGAACAAAGAGGGAAATTTGTAAATTTCTAGATAATTTTTATAGGCTATTAAAATAAATTAATTTAGCATCATAAAGAACTAACATGAACTAACATTAACAATGGAAAAAAGTTTTTTTTTTTTTTTTTTTTTGCCCTCACTCTCTGAACTCTCTCACTCTCTTCACAGCCCTATTTGGTTTAAAACAATGTTACTCACAAGTTTCAATGTCAGCTGAGGCCAGTTTTCCAGTGGTCCCAAAGTGAATCCTGATGAATTTACCCTATGAAGATTGAAAGCATTTACAAAAGCTCAGGTGTTTGGAAGCTTTGAAGGTGTGACTGAAGTTGTATAATGTTATAATGATTCATTAGTTCAACTTACAAAACGAGAGGAGTTGTCATTCCTCACAGTCTTGGCATTACCATAAGCCTCCAGCAGAGGGTTGGCTGCCACAATTTGGTCCTCCAGTGATCCCTATATGTAATTGTAGGACAATGGATAGTTATGAGGTAAAGCACAAATACTGTTATCAATCACATTGTCTTGAAGAGATATTCACAAACCTGCATTTTTCCAGCAACAGGTTCTGCCTTCTTCGTTCCAGACATTGCACCAACAGTTGCAAAGTACTGAATGACACGTTTTGTGTTCACAGTCTTTCCAGCACCAGATTCTCCACTGGAGGTTCACAATAGATCATTTAGTCATAAATCTTCTACCAATTTACATTATAATCAAAAATCTTCAGGAGAAAATGTACTCACGTAATCAGGACAGACTGGTTCTCACGATCTGAAATTACACCATGAAATGTTAACAGGGTTTACTTTATATTAACTTGAAGGCATAAAGTGTCATAAAGTATTTTTAGTTCATTCATAATTTTCATAAATTAATGTAAGTGCATATAGACGAGGTTCAGTAAAAAAAGAAATTATCCAAATAATACTTGTAATACTTAAATAATGGTTGTTATGAAGTAATTGCTAATTGAATGAAACATTGAAATACCTGCTAAGTATGGTTTACTAGCTAGTTGTTAACTAAGAATAAAAATCATTATCAGAGCTTTTTTATATGAGCTTATTAAAATTTTTTTGCAACAGTGAATTTTATAAAAAAATAATATACATATTGTTTGTATTTAGTCAAGGCTACATTATGCAACTTTTAGCTCTCTAACGGTTGAAGCATAAAACTAAAAGTTATGTGCGGAAAACAAACTTCCCTTGAAGATAGTAGTAGCCTGAACTCTTTGCTTTTTTCACGGATATGACTTAAACACACGGATGAAATTATAGGTTGCAGTTTCCTGCGATATCTTTCCAAATATAAATTTATAAATGTTATAAACGGTAATAAATCTTGTTTGTTGAGAGACTTCTGGAATCCACTTACCAGTGAGCATGAACTGGTAGGCGTTGTCGGAGATGGAGAAGATGTGAGGCGGGGCTTCAATCCTCTTTTTGCCTCTGTATCCGGCCACAACGACTGCATCGTACACTGGGAGCCACTTGTAGGGATTGACAGTGACGCAGAACAAGCCAGAGTAGGTCTGAAACGGAGATATATAGTCCAGTTTAACGATGCTTTTGCCCTCTCTCATGAATAAAAGAATAAAATATGATTTGCTTAGACTTACGTAGATCATCCATGCTGCGTAACGCTCTTTGAGGTTAAACAGCACAGCAGGCTCACTGAGGTGGGTCATCATGGCCATGTCCTCCATTTTGTCAAACTTGGGAGGATTCATGGGGAAGATTTCATCTTCTTTTACCGTGACAGTCTGTAATGAACATTGATCGGTGATCAAGAAAGATTAGACTTTTCATACACACATTTGTATGATATTTTAACTGAAGATCTTTAACCTCTGCAGACTCAAGCACAGTAACATATGAAATAGTTTTTATCCATGATACTTACTTTCCCACACAGTGTTTTGACAGTAGCTTTGCCGCCTTCTCTACTAACAAGAGTACCCTTCAGGTACATCTCATCCGGCACCGTCACAAAGAATGCTGTTTTGGCATCAAAGGGGGTGTTCTGAGCCTCTATCCTCTCTCTTTCCGGCTTCCGGAGGAAAACGGCCGCCGGGCCGAAGCACTCCATCTCACCATCTCCCATGATTGCACTGTGGAGTAAAATATTCACCTTAACTCTGCTTAGTATTACCTCTCTACTTTTCTCAGGATTTCACATTATATACTGGTCATCTTGTCATTATCATCACAATGTTGTAATCAGTTACTTATCAGTAAATGTACCTTGTATTAGTTTACCTTTTATGATGCTCCGAGAGGGAAAAAAAGCAGCTGTCAATTTATGGATTCTGAAAAAGATCAAGAGATAGTCAGTGAAGTGTGTTAGCATCTTCCATTATGGGTTAGTATACATCATTTGATTAAGATCACTCAGGCATTCTACATTAATTCTTATATTAAAATGAAGCTGTCAAATTAAAATGTGCAGTTCCCCCACCTTAGCCTGGTCACTGTTAGTCTTTGGGGGTCTGTGGATGCCGTTTATATAGTGTCATTACTGAGCACTCAGCAGAACTGTCCAGACAGATTTGGTCATGTTATTTTACTTGGTGTGATGTTTCTCTGTTCCGGGGAGGAAATTGGAAGATGTTGTCATTCATCTAATACGAGGAATATCGTTATATTAGTACACACAGATAATGGGTGTTGGGTTAATAGACATGGCATAAAAGTTTGTCACAGTCCATGTTTTTTTAGATTGTAACTCTTGTAGATATTAGATTTTTTACTGCAAATGCATTACCTGTTTGATAAGTTTAATTTGATGTTGTTGAGGTCTTATTTCAGTGTACCAACTTTAAAACTATTGGAACTTGGCACAGCAGAGAAACTCTCAGATGCAAAGAAGCAGTCAAATGTCACCGGTATTCTGTTTCAGGTGACATCAAGACTTGTAACTTAGAGTTTATATATCAGTTAAAACTGCTTTGTCTGTTCCCGTTGTTCATTTTCATTGCAATTAAGGTTTGATGTCAGTGTTGTTAGTGATCACATGAGCCAAGGGCAGAGAGGACAGCTTGGCTGGTTTTCCAAGAATTCTCCCAACTTTTGCCAGCAGGAGATAAAATTAAAATCTTAAAAACCTCGAAGATTTATTACCAGAGATGGATGATAACAAGTCATCCTTCCAAATGAAAATAATATCTCTGACAGATTTTTTTATTGGGCTATTAAATCTCAGTAGTCATGTCATGAAGTAAACTGGACACATATTAAGTGATATTAAGACTCTCAAAGTTATAAACAGCATGTGCTTATATGGACAAATCATAATTATAGCACAGCGGGAGCTGCTGTTTGTATTATGAGGATTAGGTCACTTGTCCATACAAGCAGCAGTGAAGGCTTGATGGAAACTGTCGGTAAGTCTTCTGCTTCGTTTCTAATTTACCTTAAATCAATAATGTGAATGTTTTCTGTTTGTTGAACACGTCCAGTTGGTACTTCCAGTATACTATTTTACTCTGTGGTTTACGTTGTAGATATTATTAACTGCATTCAGAAGAGTTTGAGGCTCTAGCTCAAACTGCAAAACTATGCATTTGAGCAGAAGTTACATATGATGAAGTGCAGCTTTTTGCTGATGTAGAGATCCATTTCTTTCTGCTGAGCTGTGGTTATATTTAAATCAACAGCAATATAACCAGCAACGTGAAAAGACTACAGTCTTTGTGTGTGTGTGTGTGTGTGTGTGTGTGTGTGTGTGTATATATATATATATATATATATATATAGAGAGAGAGAGAGAGAGAGAGAGAGAGAGAGAGCGCTCAGCGTAAATGAGTACACCCCCTTTGAAAAAAAAGTAGCATTTTTAACAATATCTCAATGAACAAAAACAATTTCCAAAATGTTGACAAGACTAAGTTTAATATAACATTTGTTTAACTTATAACATGAAAGTAAGGTTAATAATATAACTTAGATCCGTCCTTCGGATGAGACGTTAAACCAAGGTCCTGACTCTCTGTGGTCATTAAAAATCCCATGGCACTTCTCGTAAAGAGTAGGGGTGTAACCCCGGTGTCCTGGCCAAATTCCCTCCATAGGCCCATACCAATCACGGCCTCCTAATAATCCCCATCCACTGAACTGGCTCTTTCACTCTCTCTCCTCTCCACCTACAGCTGGTGTGTGGTGAGCGCCCCTGCGCCGTTGTACTGTGGCTGCCGTCGCATCATACAAGTGGATGCTGCACACTGGTGGTGGATGAGGAGAGACCCCTGATATGATTGTAAAGTGCTTTGGGTGTACAGTAGTACATATGAAAGCGCTATATAAATGCCTCATTCATTCATTCATTCATTCATTCATTCATTTATTCATTCATAGATCAGTGGTTCTCAACTCCAGTCCTCGGGAACCACTGCTCTGCACATTTTGTATGTCTCTCTTATCTGACACACTCAATTCAGTTCATGCAGACTCTCCTAATGAGCTGATGATCTAAATCAGGTGTGTTAAATAAGGGATACATACAAAATGTGCAGAGCAGTGGGTCCCGAGGACTGGAGTTGAGAAACACTGACTGATGATTACACATTTTTCAGTTTTACTCAAATTAGGGTGATGCAAAAATGATTACATCCCACAACAAAAACTACTACATCTAGTACTTTGTATGGCCTCCATGATTTTTAATAACAGCGCCAAGTCTTCTAGGCATCAGTGGCGGTATTACACCCTGGGCGAGACCACCTTCGACCCCCCCAACACACTTTTTAAGGTGCACAATCTCCACCTCCAACATTGCCAAAGGTTGCATACTTTTATCTTTTGCTTGTTTTTCCTCCTCTTCTTTTCTTTTTTTTCTAAATTGGGCACTGGATGGCTTTGACCTTTTCCTGTCCATTTCTGGGCTTATTTGGCACTCGTGGACAGAACTCATACATGCCATTCCTCTGCAGTGTACGGCGTATTGTGTCACGGGAAATAGTCACCAGTGTTAATTTCGTTAACGAAAACTGACAAAATGTTCGTTGACAACCTTTTTTTCCATGACCAAGACGAGACGATGAGAGATGACACCAATTTCGGTTAACGATAACGAAAACTACACGTGCAATATCGTTGACGAAAAAAGACGAGACTGAGTGATTTCAAAATCACTCTTTTGAAATCACTTTTTGTTTTTGTCAAATAAAGGGGACAAAACATTACAGACCGTTTTTACGTGCGGTTGTCGGATTTCCAGAATTTAATCCCACTATCAGCTTTTCTGTTAAAAGAACATGTTTTACTTAATCTTTGCAATCTGGCAACCCCACACACAAGCCCTCTCTAGAAGCGCAGATGATCTGAAAAACACAAACAAGTTAAGCTGGAGTTCAGCGCTCTTCATTTGAGATTTTCTACTTAAATTAAGTGTATATATTGTGCTGCTTGTTTACTGACTAAATCTGGGCAGTATCCAGCAGTGGCTCTCGAAAAGTGCTGTTCATTTTATTCAACTCCACCCTAAAATAACATGAATAACATGTATTTCTAGCAGGTAAAATGTTATAAACACGATATTCTATATATATATATATATATATATATATATATATATATATATATATATATATATATATATATATATATATGATATACACGATATTTAATCAAATTACCTCGTCTTTCGCGGTCAAAACTGACTACACCCACACAAGCCAGCATCATGCTACATTAGTGCTGTTCTCTAATATAGCTTTACGTTATCTTTTAGCACTACTAGCATGAAGAACAAATATAGACACAAAATGCATGTAGATTTAGGATTAAAACTCTCTTCGATACAAAAAAATACCCTTCTGCGAGTTACTGTTTTTAATGTTGATCATATTACACCAGCAAGAATATTGCCAGAATATAATATCCTGAATATTTATTTTATACAACAGTTCAACTAACAAAAGGGTAATATTAAGTGATTTTATACAGTATTGTCAGTATTTTTGCTTTATTTTGCAACGAAAGCCACAGCAGAACTGCAACACACAAGCCGTTTCATTAACGAATCTGCGGCTTTGAACAAATCGCCAATGATTCAATGATCCATTCATAAATACAGCCGCTTGCTTTGATATTGCTTTATCCTAGCAAACATAGTCGGTTATGTCTTAAGTGAACGTATATTAGTCGAGAAAGACAGCGCATGTGTAACAGTATATGTACTGGATCGTGCATGTCTTAAAGGGGAAAAAAACTATTCCTGCTGCCTGTTTTTAATGTTAAATCAAACAACAAATAACAAAGAAATCACTCACTGCTCTTGACTGAAGATTTGTCATGGTGGAATATGGGACGAGTGGGCAATATGACCATGATATGAGAAATTTTATTTCACAATAATATAATATATATATATATATATATATATATATATATATATATAATATATAGTGTGAACATTTGACAAATTTTAGCTACAGCTTCAGTGTCTATCTATAGGGGGTGGGACACCTCAGATTCTAGAGAGCATTTTATTGGACAGAAAATCTTATGAGAAGCTGAAGTGCAGAATGACGTCATCAAAATTGTTGATCCATATTGGTAGAAGTGAGAGACTGTAAGAATGCTTTTATCTTCTAAATGTGAATTTTGTCATTGTTTTGGAGCACACTAGCTTGTAGATAACCTTAAGGCTAACATATTCATATTCTCTCTGTCTCTCTCATTCGGCTTGCTCCCTTTCTTGCCAGGGGATGCCACAGCGGAGTGAACCACACAGCCGATTTGGCACATAACATTTTTTGACATTTATTCAACAGTGCTTTGATCTGCCTGCATTGACACTATTCTTTTAGAGCAGCTGTGCAGCCAAAATTATGTACCAGTTATCAATGTAAAGCTGCTTTGACACAATCTGCATAGTAAAAAGCACTATATAAATAAAGGTGACTTGACATAACATATTGTTAAAAACCTCACAGTTTGTCTAGGGGTAGGAGGATGTAACAATTTAAAAAAAGAAAAAAAGAATTAAAATTAAAATGACTGATGGTCACTTCAATCCCCTGATCCAGAAAAGCAACAAACACCAAATTAAGCAAATAACTGTTAATTTATTTGATAACAATTTAAAGAAAGAAAAAAAGAAAATCATCAGGAGATGGCCAGGCCAACATAACAAACAAAACCTTCTAACTCACAAGGGTAGCATTAAATAAGCTATACAAAAGAAAACAAATAAACAACAAAGTCTTACCTTGCCTCCTGTCTAACAGGAACAAAAGCAAAATTCATGTTCAAAGAAAATGGCACCCTCTCCCTATGGCTTCCGAATTCAAAACAAAATATTTACACAATAATAATATCATGAGTAAAGTACAGGATCAACATTCGCACGCTCTCTCACAGCTAGGCAGTTACACAACTCATTCACAAAGTTGAGAGAATAGAGATTGCTTACGATTGTATACATAGACTCACACAAGAGAAAATTCATTAGGATAACATTTCTGGTCAGGGAAAAGAGTGAATCACGATCTGTCAGCACATCAACATTCACTGAAATTTTTTTTTTTACATTGTCGTTGGATCAACTTGTGACAACTAATTGATTTACTTTTTCTCAACTGAAAAAAATTGAGTTTGAACAAATCAAATTTCTATGGTCAGTTGAAACTAAGGCGAGTTCGCTGGCCAATTAAGAACAGGGATACCATGGTCCAGGCACTGGTAGCTTTGGCACTGTGTGCAGGTGCCAAGTCCTGTTGGAAAATGAAATCTGCATCTCCATAAAGTTGGTCAGCAGCAGGAAGCATGAAGTGCTCTAAAACTTCCTGGTATACGGCTGCGTTGACCTTGGACCTCAGAAAACACAGTGGACCAACACCAGGAGATGACATGGCACCCCAAACCACCACTGACTGTGGAAACTTTACACTGGACCTCAAGCAATGTGGATTGTGTGCCTTTCCTCTCTTCTTCCAGACTCTGGGACCCTGATTTGCAAAATTTACTTTCATCAGAGAACATAACTTTGGACCAGCAGCAGTCCAGTCCTTTTTGTCTTTAGCCCAGGCGAGCCGCTTCTGACGCTGTCTGTTGTTCAAGAGTGGCTTGACACAAGGAATGCAACAGCTGAAACCCATGTCTTGCATACGTCTGTGCGTAGTGGTTCTTGAAGCACTGACTCCAGCTGCAGTCCACTCTTTGTAAATCTTCCACACATTTTTGAATGGGTTTTGTTTCACAATCCTCTCCAGGGTGCGGTTATCCCTATTGCTTGTACACTTTTTTCTACCACATCTTTTCCTTCCCTTCGCCTCTCTATTAATGTGCTTGGACACAGAGCTCTGTGAACAGCCAGTCTCTTTTGCAATGACCTTTTGTGTCTTGCCCTCCTTGTGCAAGGTGTCAATGGTCGTCTTTTGGACAACTGTCAAGTCAGCAGTCTTCCCCATGATTGTGTAGCCTACAGAACTAGACTAAGAGACCATTTAAAGGCCTTTGCAGGTGTTTTGAGTTAATTAGCTGATTAGAGTGTGGCACCAGGTGTCTTCAATATTGAACCTTTTCGCAATTATTCAAATTTTCTGAGATACTGAATTTGGGATTTTCCTTAGTTGTCAGTTATAATCATCAAAATTAAAAGAAATAAACATTTGAAATGTATCAGTCTGTGTGAAATGAATGAATATAATATACAAGTTTCACTTTTTGAATGGAATTACTGAAATAAACTTTTTTAAACAGCCCAGTATGTACATTAACGACGATTTGAGAGAAATATAATATACATATAATATACATTTAATATTAATACATAAACAATGTACATGGCGCTCTGTGGCGCGGCAGGATTTTAAACAACTTCCTGAGTCGTTGCTGGGCGCCACGGACAGGCGCCGAATGTCGCCGCCGGTGTGCTTACTCTCATAGAAAATGATGCGTTCGAATTTTAAAGACGTGGCGCGGCGCCGAGCTACGCATCCGGTGTGCGACCCCCTTAAGTTGC
This sequence comes from Chanodichthys erythropterus, assembly GCF_024489055.1. Taxonomy (NCBI): domain Eukaryota; kingdom Metazoa; phylum Chordata; class Actinopteri; order Cypriniformes; family Xenocyprididae; genus Chanodichthys; species Chanodichthys erythropterus. The sequence continues at coordinate 29,078,048 of NC_090230.1, forward strand.
TGTGTGAACGAGACATTTCGTGACCTGTTAAGTAAATGCAGTTATCAATCCCAAAAAATGACTGTGTGAACGTGGCCCTTGTTCTCCTCATTTGAAAGTTGTTTTGGATAAAATGTCTACTAAATGATTAAATATAAATGTATTGAATACTGCAATTGCTCAAATACAATCATAATGCATAATGTGACATCCGAATGGATTAAAATTTCATTCGGATTGTGAGGGCTGGTTTCTAATCTCATCAAGAGGACAAGTAAACAGTTGATCGGATTTAAAATTAAAGTACTGTGCACATGCACTGACGAAGAAATGGTGTAATGACGTATGACACATGGAACAAGCTGTTGTTGTTGAATTAAGTATCATAAATGACTGTATCTATTTAAATAAGCGTTCTATGATCAATTTTAAATGATCTAATGTTAAACAGCTGCTGTTTTGTTTTGTTGCTGTCTTGATTTGTTTTTATGACTATCACTCAACTGTATGGTGTCCTTGAGTGCTCTGAAAGGCTTCTTTAAATCAAATGTATTATTTTATTATTTATACAGTAGGAAGTTTGCGATTTCAGATACAGTCACAGTGTTGTTTTAACCACTGCATGCTCAGAACTTCTCTGTGTGCAGAACATCATGTCAAACTCTCCCCCAGGATGGGACAATATTGTTGATATCAATATACTTAGATGGTGTGAACACATCTGAAAAATAAGGAAGGACATAGAGTGAGCTGCTTCCTGATAAGTGCTCAATCCAAGTTGTCTAAAACATGAGACATGCTTTATATTAAGCACTTCAAACTAAATCATAAACCTACATGACTTGACCTACTCTCAAATGCATGTTGTTTGATGCATTTGAGATGCACAACTTACACCTAACTGTTGTTTTTCCATTTATCATAAAGGATTATCCTGACAGAGAGTGAGTCTACAACTTAACAGACACCAATGAACGAGTGCCAGTGCATACAAACACATCAAATAGAGTGGGTTAGAATAGGAGCGCAATAATTCTGACCTTATTCTAAAATATTTTGCTAACATATTTTACATGCAAAAGTATAAACACTTCAAATCTCTTCCCCCAATTACAACAGCTCCATAAATTGCAGTGTGTGTTGCTGCAGGTTGCAGCAGTATTGACAGACATTGTTCAGTAAACCACAGTTTAAAAAATTGTTTTTTTCCCCCTTGTTGTATTGAAAACATACATAACTGTGACTTTAAAACTAAGATATGTATGGAACTGTGATTTTTGTGTACCGTTACTCCCCTAATGTTCTTATTTTAAGTTTTGAGGTTGTCTTGTTTTGTCTGTTCACGTTTCCCTTCCCTTTGTATTCTAATATTACTTCTGTTGTCATAGTTTGAGGTTAATTCCTCTAATGACATTTTTTTACAGTGTATAAATACTAACCCTAACTTTAGCAACTTCAGTAAACTGCATTATGCCTCATGAGCTCCATTTTACAAAGATACTTTTTATTCAACCTTCTATAAAACATTTGGTTTGGCCAAGTTAGGTAGCATAGCTTGTATTCTTCATGGAGAAGTCAATCCAAGTAAGTCCAAACTGGGTGAAACAAGAAAGTTTTGGATTATAAATATAATTTATTTGATACTGAAGTTACTAAGTAACTTACTAAAGTACAGATTTAAACATAATTTAATACTGTTATTAATGATATGTTTTAGCAAAAATCTCAGCTAATGGATGACTATAAAAATTAATTTATAACTACACTATATTATTTTGGATTTGTTATTTTTTATCTCCTATAGATGATAATGCAAATGATTTATGAGTCAATCCCGCAGAGATGAAACTGTCCTTTACTAGCTGTATGTCTTTAAAAAAATGCATGTAAGGGACAAAGTCAAAATTTGCCATTTTAATGGACACAAAAAAACACCACAAGTCAGTCATATCATATGCTTGCTTTTAGGTGTGGTTTCTTGTCTTCATTCTTCATCTTTACTCTTGAAAATGCAAAATAATATAGTTAAATTCTGTGGAAAGTGTTTCAGAAATATATATAAAAAGTAACCTTTCAGAGTTCTAGATGATCATCAGTTGTTACCTTCCCGACCTCACGGCTCTTGGCCCTCAGCTTGTTGACCTGGGACTCAGCGATGTCAGCGCGCTCCTGAGCCTCTTCCAGCTCATGCTGCACCTTCCTGTACCTGGACAGGTGAGTGTTGGCCTGCTCCTCCTGTTACGATTACACAAGATATCCAACCCTTTTCATGGCAGTGCATTCATGGTACTGGACACTTTTGTCAATACTAAAACTTCACGCTCCAGACATTTGATATTAGACTTACAGCTTCTTCAGCCTGGCGCTTGTAGGCCTTCACTTTCAGCTGCAGCTTGTCTACCAGATCCTGCAGTCGGATCACGTTCTTCTTGTCTTCCTCAGTCTTTGGGAGGAAATATGGTTCATGGTCTTAGTTAAAGTATGTATATTATTATAAAAGGTGGTCAATTTCTAATTCCTGGGTAGTTTTACCTGGTAGGTGAGTTCCTTCACCCTCCTCTCATACTTGCGCACTCCTTTCACAGCATCTGCACCACGTCTCTGCTCAGCTTCAACTTCAGACTCTAACTCACGCACCTTCAGTAGAGAGTTATTGTTTCACCTGTCAAATCTCTGGCATGACCAGTACATCTAAAAACTTGTTTTGTTCCTAAACACTCAAATTTACCCTGGACTCCAGTTTCTGGAGCTGTTTCTTTCCACCCTTCATGGCCAGACTTTCAGCCTCATCCAGACGGTGCTGCAGGTCTTTGACGGTCACCTCCAGGTTCTTCTTCATCCTCTCCAGGTGAGCACTGGTGTCCTGCTCCTTCTTCAGCTCCTCAGCCATCATGGCAGCCTGAAATATAAGCCAGTTAAAATGAACTAACTAATATAGATAGAATTACCTTTCATAACCTTCCATCTGTTACCACATGCACCTAAAAACAATACAAATTACTGTTTAAACTGGAATAGAGAAGCAGAATGTAAACACTCACATCAGTGATGGCCTTCTTGGCCTTCTCCTCTGCATTTCTGGCCTCCTGGACTGAATCATCCACCTCACCTTGAACCTGGACCAGATCAGCCTCAAGCTTCTTCTTGGTGTTAATAAGACTTGTATTCTGTGGGATGTAAGCAGTTAGTCTACAGTGTCTACAGTTCATCATGTATCCTGAATTTGTTCCTGGTATTTAGTAATTGTTTGTACTTGTGAGTGCAGCAGTCCCACACGCTCGCTGGCATCAACCAGCTCCTGCTCCGCCACTTTGCGGCCTCTCTCTGTTTGCTCCAGTGCAGCTCTCAGCTCCTCAATCTCTGCTTGCATCAGGTTATTCCTGCGCTCCACCATGGCCACCTGCTCCTTCATGTCCTCCTGTCCTCTGAGAGCGTCATCAAGGTGCAGCTGGGCATCCTGTGGCAACATTCTTTCTTTGTTAGTTGTCTTGTTTTGGGTAATTCATGTATGATATTCATATAGTCAAACATTTAATATTTATTGAAATTCCACATTCTACAGAAAGAAACCTTGAGTTGGCCTTGGACGTTCCTGAGCTGTTTCTGGGCCTCAGCAGCCTGGCGGTTGGCATGACTCAGCTGGATCTCCATCTCATTCAGATCTCCCTCCATCTTCTTTTTGACTCTCAGAGCATCATTTCTGCTTCTGATCTCAGAGTCCAGAGTGCTCTGCATGGAATCGATCACTCTTTGGCTGTTCCTCTTGATCTGTTCCATCTCCTCATCCTTCTCAGCAAGCTTCCTGTCAATCTCACTCTTCACCTGGTTCAGCTCCAGCTGCACACGAAGAATCTTGGATTCTTCATGCTCCAGGGTGCCCTATAAGAACAAAAGGAAACAATTGACTTTATTTTTAAATTTGTCACATTATACTGTAGCCTCCAGAGCAGGGTTGTCCAACCCCGCTCCTGGAGAGCTACCATCCTGTAGACTTCAGTTCCAACCCTGCTCCAACACACCTGTCTGTAATTATCTTATTACTTGATTAGCTGGTTCAGGTGTGTTTGATTGAGGTTAGAGCTGAAATCTGCACGATGGTCGCTCTCCAGGAGTAGGGTTGGACACCCCTGCTCTAGAGTGATGTTAGTACATTTATGAATTTTTAAGAAGGAAATAATTTGCATAAATTAAGATTTTAATTTAAGGTTTAGAACATGTTCAATGTTTCAATATTATTCAAAGCTATGGTATCATAATGTTTGTATTATAGCAAAGGAATGGCACCTCAGCTTCTTCAAGTGCAGTCTGGATCTCTGCTTTCTCAGACTCCACTGTCTTCTTGGCTTTCTCTAACTCATGAATGCTCTTTCCAGTCTCTCCAAGCTGCTCAGTGAGGTCAGAAATCTCCTCTAAAAGGGTTTAAAAATCATAAGTGTAAGATTTTCTGTTATAATACATCTCTTTTTTTTAGTCCTTGTTGTACAAATAAAAGTTGCGTTACGTTGCAGATTCTTGTTCTCCCTCTTCAGGGTCTCCAGGTTGTCAAGAGCTTCCTCATAGGAGTTCTTCATTTTGAAAAGCTCAGTGCTGAGAGAACGAGCTTCTTTCTGAGCACCTTCTAGTTCAGCCTGACTTTCCTCATACTTCTGTTTCCAATCTGCTAGCACCTGATAATGAAAGAAATGTAGTCATTGGTAAGTCCTCGTTTCAACGTTTAGGTTTATAGGTTGTCCATGTCTTTCTTACCTTGTCAAAGTTTCTCTGCTTCTTGTCAAGGTTGGCTGCCAATGCATTTGCCCTCTCCACATCAATCATGAGATCCTCTACTTCACCCTGCAGTCTCTGTTTGGTCTTTTCCAGAGAGGCACACTTGGAGTTCACTGCCTCAATGGATTCTTCAGCATCCTGCAGACGCTGGGCCAGCTTTTTCCTGAAAAAAAATTATTTAAAATTATGAAATCTTTTTAGTATTTGTCATATTAAATGTAGGATCATGAAGACTTTTTCCAATGATGTATTTACTTGGATTCCTCAAGCTCCTCAGTGCGTTGGATGGCATCAGTCTCATATTTTGTTCTCCACTGAGCCACCTCACTGTTGGCCTTAGACATTCCACGCTGGAGTTCAGCTTTGGCCTCCTGCTCTTCCTCATACTGTTCTCTGAGCAAATCACAGTCATGGCGGGCAGACTGAACCGCATGGGCCAGAGCGTTCTTGGCCTATCAGGCAGAACTTTTTGAGTTTACCAGTCACACAATGGTTTAGATGATCAAATTATGTATAATTTTACCTTGACTTCTTCCTCAATATGTCTTTTGAGTTCCTCAATTTGTTGTGTGTAAGCCTGTTTTCCTCTAGTTAATTGTGAAACAAGTGCTTCTTTCTCTTCTAATTGGCGACTAAATTCACCTTGGAGACAGGTTACAGATATTACCAAATATGAAATATAATAACATACAAACTTTTTACGGTTTAAGGTTTTTACATCTGTAGCTTACTCTGTCTTACCATTTTCAGTCTGAAGTCTTGCACGTTGTGCATTCATGTCATTCAACTGACGAATATTTTCATCACTCTTGGCCTTGATTTCACTCAGCTGGTCTTCCAGGGTACGGCACATCTTCTCTAAATTAGCCTAAAGAGATTTTATAGGTTATATGAAGGTTATATGCAGATGTTTGTAATGATGCTTTATATTTAATGAACCTCTAGTGACATTACCTTTGATTTAGCCACAGCCTCCATGTTGCTTGTCAAGTCATCAATCTCCATCTTGTATTCACTCTTCTCCTTCTCTAGCTTCTGCTTGACCCGCTGGAGGTTGTCGATCTGTTCTCCAAGCTCAGCCACACTGTCTGCCTGCTTCTTTCGGAGAGCTGCGGCTGTAGCTTCATGCTGCAAGGTGGACTCTTCCAGATCACGACGCAACTTCTGGAATTCGGCTTCACGCTTCTTGTTCATCTCAATCTGGGCAGCAGTGGCACCACCAGCTTCCTCAAGCCTCTCGCTGATCTCTTCAAGTTCCCTGGAGAGATCAGCTCTCTGCTTCTCCACTTTAGCACGAGCAGCTCGCTCTGCCTCAATTTCCTCTTCTAGCTCCTCGATACGGGCCTAAATAATGAAAAAATAACTACCCAGTGATATATGGTTTTCCAGATATACATCTACTTATAAAAACGATTATGATTAGTGTTACCTGAAGTTCTTTGATCTTCTTCTGAAGCTGTGCTCCTAAAGATTGTTCGTCCTCAATCTTGCTGAGAAACTGACTAATCTCAAAGTCTTTCCTGTATTTAAAGTATGTTTTTGTAAAATGTGTAAAATACTAATTTTGTGTAATTGTGTGAATAATAACATCCACTCACTTTTTGATCTTCTCTTCTGATTGCTGTTTGTCATTCTCCAGGTCCATTATGGACTCCTGGGCCAGTTTCAGATCACCCTCAAGCTTCCTCTTGGCTCTCTCAAGGTCCATACGGAGCTTCTTCTCTTGCTCAAGTGAACCTTCAAGCTATTGTTACAGAAACCAGAGCATTTAATTCTGGTATAGAGGCAAAAAATAATTTCTCATTGATTCAAGCTCTTATTCTTTGTTTGCATGTGATAGTAAGATGCGTTTTGATCAATCAGATCGCAAGTAGATGAGGGAGACACACACCTATTTTATACCTGGTGTCTCTCTTATCTACTTTCAACCACTTCTGTCCAGATTTCTTTGAGAGGAGGGTTTATGGGTGGGTAAATGTATGGGTTTCCTTCAGGGGCCGTATTCACAAAACATCTCAAGGCTAAAAGTAGCTCCTAACTTGCCAATTTAGGAGAAACTCTTAAAAATAATGGGCGTGTCAGTCCTAACTGTAGGAGTCCTAAATTTTTGCTCTAAGAGTATTTCATAAAGCATTTTAGTGCTAAAAGTAGCTCCTAAATCTGTGAAACGTTAGTAGTCAAGAGGACTCCTAAGTTACTAAGACCAAATCACAAACAGTCCTAATCCACCCAAAGATACTGTACACCATTGAGGCAATAGAGATAGAGCCTTAGCTGCTGAACTTTACAATACATTTTTATTTATAGATTTGAATCTATAAAGAGATGCAAAAAGATTTTTTTTTTTAACATATAAATATTGTCTGATTACCTGTGGCAATGGTTTTCATGAGTTCACACTTACAAATGATTGAATAGAGTAAAAAAAAAAAAATGACTATAGGGTATTGAGGGCTCAGAGCTTGGAATTTAGCCCAAACCCAAAGTTATCTCCGTATCCCCAGCTGAGAGTGAAGAGTGGGGTGTCGGAGGGATGCAGAAAACTGTCGAAGTAACTAGGCGAGTCGGCTTTCGTCTGTGTATATATTCCTCCTCTTGAGCCGATTAGAAAAACTGAAGTAGAAGTGTTTCTTCCAAACTTTGTTTATAAAACATAATTTGTCGCTTGAATTCTGCATTCTCTTGAGATGCAGACATCCAAGAGGTGGACAATTAACTGTATATACTAGTTTAATTAGTGACACTTAGCCTTGTATTCACAAAACATTTTATCTTACCATTAAGAGTTCTCCTAAATAGCAGTAAAGGTTCTTAGCTAAGTTTTCTCTTAAAACCTATTCACAAAGCTGCTGAGACAAATTTTTACTAAGGAATAGACTGAAGTCTTAAGCTAAGAGTAAGGGTGGGGTTGACCTCGTTGCTATGGAGTGTATATACACAGTGATTGGCTGATGGGGAGGAGTCAGCGATTTAATCATAGAAATATTGTAGAATGAGGTGTCATGTTTCCATATTAAAATAAAGGTTTTAAAATACAAATGTTACCCTATTCAAATAAATATTTGTAATAAAAATGTTGCCATAGTCAAAATAAAATGTTACCATATTCAAATAAAGGTTTTAAAATGTAGGCTAAGTGTCACTAATTAAACTAATATATAAAGTTAATTGTGGACCGCCTCTTGGATGTCTGCATCTCGGAGCCCTCAATACCCTTGGACAGCACACCAAATACTTTTTTTTTTACTCTATTCAATCATTTGCAAGTGTGAACTCATGAAAACCATTGCCACAGGTAATCAGACTATATTAATTTATTTGTTAAAGATTTATTTTTGGCGTCTCATCATAGATTCAAATCTATAAATAAAAATGTATTGCATTTATGAAGAAAAGGTTCAGCAGCTAAGGCTCTATCGCTATTGTCTCAGTGGTGTTCAGTGTCTTTAGGTGGATTGGGACTGTTTGTGATTTGGTCTTAGTGATTTAGGAGTCTTCTTGACTATGTTTCACAGACTTAGGAGCTACTTTTAGTGCTAAAATGCTTTGTGAAATACTCTTAGAGCAAAAATTTAAGACTCTTAAAATTAGGACTGACACGCCCATTATTTTTAAGAGTTTCTCCTAAATCGGCAAGTTAGGAGCTACTTTTAGCCTTAGATGCTTTGTGAATACGGCCCCAGGAATGGTGAGAAAACATTGTGTTTGGTATGTTTTTCTTCTTCAACCCAAACTTTGCTCTTTAGCAAACAAAGTTAAAATCCTGTCTGGCCAGCGCGCTTCCCCTAATTTTTACGCATTAGGTCTTGTGGCTGTTCGAACACATTCGACCACATGAGCGTCTACACTACCTCTAGAAGTGGTTGAAAGTGGACAAGCTCAAAATGCTTTAGACCCCATTTACACCTGATTCTGATCGACCAAAACACATCTTAATACCAGGTGTAAACAGGGCCTTATTCTCATGCCAATCATCTTACATCATCCACTTGCTGCTCAAGCTTTGTCTTAGATTTAGTCAGAGTGTTGACTTTGTCTTCCTCTGCCTGAAGGTCATCAAGAGTCTGCTGGTGTGCCTCTTGGAGAGCTTTCTTCTCTTTGGTCAGCTTGGCAATGATCTCATCCTGAGAGGCCATCTCCTCCGTCAGGTTTTTAACCTAAATAGAAACATTGTTCATTGTTTTCATTCTCAAGATCCAGAACAATCAGCAGTGTGAAGAACATGTGAAAAGATTATTGACCTTATTTTCTGTTGCATGTTTCTCCTTCTCCACTTTGGCCAAGGTGAGTTCCAGGTCATCGATGTCTTTCTTCAGTTCAGAGCATTCGTCCTCCAGTTTCCTCTTCTTGGCAGTGAGTTCAGCATTGATTTCCTCCTCATCCTCCAGTCTCTCGGTTGTCTCTTTGAGTTTTGCCTCGAGCTGGATCTTGCTTTTGATGAGACCTTCACATCTCTCCTCAGCATCAGAGAGGTTTTCAGTTTCCTGTTTATTAAGATGGATATAGTTTAATGGCTTACGTTCATAACTGTAGCATCCATGTTAGGATCATGTGAAATACTCACAGCTGCTACTTGCAGTTGAAGGTCATTTTTCTCCTGAAGAAGTGACACCATTTTCTCCTCAAGCTCTTTCTTTTTAGCTAATGCCTTTGATAGATCCTCCTTCATTTTCTCATAGTTCTCCTTCATTGCTGCCATTTCTTTCTCAGTCTCTGCACTCTTCAGAAGAGGCTTGATCTTGAAGTAGAGCTTCATCCATGGCCAATGTTTCACATTCATGAATGAGCGGATGTTGTATTGGATGGAATAAATGGATTCTCTGTGTAAATTGCAGTCAGTAAATTAGTCATTATCAATCATTTGTAGCAAACAGTTGTTCCAAACAGTTATGTAAGTTCATTGTACCTCCTTTCCATCATTTTGACAAACTCCTTCCTCATGACATATCCACGGCACAAAGCCTGAGTCATGGTAACCAGTGTTGCTAGTTTCTCATCTCTCATCTCCTCAAGAGTACCCAACAGACCAGCTTTGAAGAACACCTACAAGAACATTTGGAATATAGTAGTTTTAAACAAGCAAAGTAGATGTTAGAGTAGATGTGAAAGTAAATCATATATTCTATACTATACAATGACATTTTAGATTCTGTGTTTTCAACTTTGACTTAACTGTCTGAGAAGGCATAACACTGTCTCTTTGCACAAAGTGGGGTCCATTAAGAAATACTTTACTAAGTCTGGTGTGGAAGAACTTGACTTGTACAAAGCCTCAACCTGAACACAAATTGAACATTTGAGATGAGTTGCAATGCCCTAACCCTAACCAGATGCCATCAACACGTCACCTTATTGATGCTCTATTGGTTGAATGGCAGGAAATCCATGCATTCATCTTCACTATCTGGTGCAAGAACTTCCCTCCTCAAACTGTTGCATCAAAGGTGCAAGTACAGAAATATTTACAATGGCATAGTGTAATTTAGCCTTTTGTTTTCCATGGAATTTACAGGAATGATTGAACTTCTTAAAGAGAGGCTTTACCCAAAAATGCATGTAAAAGTATACTCGGGCTGTTCAATTTGGTCCATGTTAACTTTCAAAGTATGGAGGAAAAACAGCTTAAACATTCTTCAAATATCTTCTCTTGTGTTCCACAGAAGAAAGTAAATAATACAAGACACAACATGAAAGTCAGTAAATTACGACAGAATTTACATTTTTGGGTGTCCATATACTTTTGGTTTAGGGTTAGTAGGGTTTGATCACCTTGGTATGTCCAAACTTGTATTGGGTGTGGTCAACATCAATAGAGCCCAAGAGTTTCTCTGAAGCCTTTTTGTTGTCAATGAACTGTCCCTCAGGGATGACGCTAGCATTTAATACTTTGTATCTAGAGGACATTCAGGGGAGAGTCATGTTCTCTTGAAGCCAAAAATATAGTCATTAAATGATGAAGATTAGGTTGTGCATCTTGTCTAATTTGGAGGTTGCAAAAAGGTGTCTTTACCTCTGCTTGAAGTCACCATAGAGGATTCTGCTGGGGAAACCCTTCCTGCAGATTCTGATACCTTCCAGCACACCATTACACCTGAGCTGGTGGATAACCAGGAAGTTCTCCATCAGACCTGCAATAAAGATGTTCTTTTGATTCCAGATGTATTTTAACTGTTAAAATACATCTGGAATCGAACCTGAAGACTCAAGTGAATTACAATTAAGTTTACCTGGAGTCTTGGACTCATTAGGAATCAAGCAGCGCACAAAGTGAGGGTGAGTGCTCCTCAGGTTAGTCATCAGCTTACCCAAGTTCTCCTGTGGAAATGTTTGTCATTTGTCTAACCTTTAATGGTATAAAAGTTCATATTCTTCATTAAAAGAGAATCTGATTTACCCTAAAAAGTGCAGAGACAGTCTGGAAGGAACCACCCTTCTTCTTGCCTCCCTTCTTTCCTCCGCCTCCCTCAGCTGTTATGTCAACGAAAAAAACATTTTTTTTATTGTCCTTGTGTTGCTTTCCATTAACCCTTTCAATAAATCCCTATTAGATCATGTATATAATTACATCATGACACAAAGGAATTGAGGAATTGCAAATAAAAGTCTTACCTTCAGAACCTGCATGAGCAGCATACAGGAAGGCCAGCACTTTGAGTGATGACTTTTGGTAGAGTTGCACAACAGAGTCATTCAGTGGATCCTTGTTCTTGTCCAACCAGCCATTAATGTTGTAGTCCACAGTGCCGGCGTAGTGCACCAGAGAGAAGTGGGCCTCTGCCTTGCCTTTGGCAGGCTTGGGCTTCTGGAAAGCTGCACATTTGCCCAGATGCTGATCATGCAACTTGTTTTTGAAGCTTGTGTCTGTAGCTTTGGGGAACATGCACTCCTCTTCAAGGATGGAGAAGATGCCCATTGGCTGTTGAAGAAATATTCATGCTCAAGTTCAGTCACGATATGAATAGTCATTTTAATTTGCTGAATGTCCTCTTACCTTCTCAATGAGCTCAATGCAGGCAGCCAAGTCCATACCAAAGTCAATGAACTCCCATTCAATGCCTTCTTTCTTGTACTCCTCTTGCTCCAGAACAAACATGTGGTGGTTGAAGAACTGTTGCAGTTTCTCATTTGTGAAGTTGATGCAAAGCTGCTCCAAGCTGTTGAACTGTTAATTAAACAGAAGACAGTGTTTACTACTGTCTAAACTTATCTTTTATGTTTTGATTAATAACTGATGCTCACATCAAAGATCTCAAATCCAGCGATGTCCAGCACACCAATGAAGAACTGTCTAGGCTGCTTTGTGTCCAACATCTCATTGATACGGACAACCATCCACAAGAACATTTTCTCATAGACAGACTTGCAGAGTGCAGAGACTGCGTTGTTTACCTGAGAAAAGGTCATTGTGGATCATATCATTACACTTTTACTTGTCAATACAAATATGAATGTCCGAGACATTTCTAAATTTATTTGAGTAGATAAGTGATCACCTGTGGTACTGTCTGGCCTTTGGTCACCATCTCATTTCCGACCTTCACTCTGGGGTAACACAGAGCTTTCAGCATGTCAGCAGAGTTGAGGCCCATGAGGTAGGCGATTTTATCGGCCACTGAGGAAGAACCGTTTTTATGTAGTATTGTCGTGAATGAAGTGAATGTTTTATGTTAATGTGCTAATAGTACATCTTACCCTCAGTGCCGTCAGGTTCAGCCTGCTCCTCTCTCTGCTTCTGTTTAAACTTCATGTTCCCATGATGCATCACAGCACCTGTCAGCTTGTAGATGCTGATTTTCTCATCAGCACTGAAGCCCAGAATGTCAATGGCAGTCTGTTTTTACAATGAACAAGTGAATCACACATTTGAGTCAAAGAGAAGGGTATTTTATATTGTATGTCATTCAGTTTATGCTGGTGTTTTTCTGATGTTTATTTGCTCAGGTATATTTTATATAATCTGAAAATACTACTATGGAGTTCTTGCAGCTGTTGCCTCTGGCTTGCTTAGTAAGGGATAATTAATATTCAACAATATTACTGATCTGTGTTAGGGCTGGGCGATATATCGAATGCTTTTGTCACGGGCATTTCTTCAGTAAAGCCGGTTCCCTGATTGCTGCTAAATCGCCATCACCTGCTTTCAAATGAAGCGGCATTTGATAGACAGAGCCGTAGTTCACTGTTCGATATGAATCGCCGTCGATATTGAACGCGATATTGCGTGGCATATCAGTGAACTACGGCTCTTGTCTATTAAATGCCGCTTCATTTGAAAGCAGGTGATGGCGATTTAGCGGCAATCAGGGAACCGGCTTTACTGAAGAAATGCCCGTGACAAAAGCATTCGATAGGGCTGGGCGATATAAACTGTGTGCATTGACACTAGTGAATACGAACTGAACTGAGCTGAATGATGACATCACTGTTCTCTCCAGACCTGCTGTATAGATAAATGAACTAAATTAATCACTAATGATTTTTACAACGGAAATGAATCAACACTGAACTTACTTAAAGGTGCAAAAGAGGATCTTTTTTCGCCGACTGAGAAACCAAAGACTGTTACTGAGTTTTTGAAATGAGCGCATGCGCAAGAACAACCCCCCTCCTTCACAGCTCATTTCAAGGGAACGCCTCCCAAAACTCGTGCATGAGTATTGGAACACGAGTGTTTACCACCGGCATTCTCTGTATCGTGTTAGTGGATTCATTATGTCGGACTCACCGCAGGTAACTCATAATCTGCAGTTGATACTCCTGTCTCCTGACAAAAACATAGCATGCGGCGCCTGTGGAGTGTGGAAAGTTACTGGAGCGTGCAGCCGCGCTCGTCTCTCACAAGGAACGTCACGGCAATGATTGACAAGCCAGAGGGCCAGTCGCTTACGCGATGATCGTGTAAACGATTGGCTGATGTTTTTAAGTCCCGACCTCGTGCACAGATGATGTATATTAATATTATTCCTTTCAGTGAACCTAATAAATAGTCTTTTATCAGTTAGTAAAGACAGTTTCAAGTAATATTGCAAAAATGTATAAAACAAAACATCCTCTTTAGCACCTTTAAGCTGAACAATTACACCTTTTTCTTCTAGAGCTGCTGTACAGCCAAAACAAAACTATGTTGCATAATTTTCCTGTTATCTTCATTTTAAGAAGCGCTTTATAAATAAAGGTGACTTGACTTGATAACTACCACTACTACTAACAGTGTAGTTGTGCACATACATCTGTGGCAATGAACTCCTCCACATCATTGATACTCTTGACAGTGATTTCACCCTGGCTGATCATTGGATAGTCGTAAGGGTTGGTGGTGATGAGCAGGGCCTCTGTAAAGAATTGATGTGCAGTATGTTAACAGTGTTCTCAAACATGGAAATGAATGAAACACACAATACTGTAGATTCCTCACCGAGCAGCTCTGGCTTGTGTCCGGTCATGAGCTGGTAGAAGATGTGGTAGCTCCTCTCAGCAGACAGCTGGAATGTTACTCTTGACTTTTCCAGCAGATCTTCCAAAGACAATAAATAAATAAATAAAAATCCCCATTTTTGCCTCCATATTAAACATTTATATATTGGTTTAAAACAGTGTTGACTCACAAGTTTCAATATCAGCTGAGGCCAGTTTTCCAGTGGTCCCAAAGTGAATCCTGATGAATTTACCCTAAGCAGATTGAAATATTTAGAAAAGTTTAGAATATCCGAGCTTTGGAATGTTAATTGAATTTGAACAATTCATTTCATCTGGCTACAGTAACTTACAAAACGAGAGGAGTTGTCATTCCTCACAGTCTTGGCATTTCCATAAGCCTCCAGTAGAGGGTTGGCTGCAATGATTTGATCCTCTAGTGACCCCTGGTGAGTAGTTAAGTAATTTCAACATGCAGAATCATTTTTTCATTGTTCTTTGAATAGTATTTGTTGGTTTAGTCACCTGCATTTTGCCAGGGACAGGTTCTGCCTTCTTTGTGCCGCCAGCCACAGCGATTGTTGCAAAATACTGGATGACACGTTTGGTGTTGACAGTTTTTCCTGCACCAGATTCTCCACTGAGTGGACATGTTAAAGGATAAAGGAATATATTTCAGAATATTATAAATGATGGGATATGGTGGCCTTTATGTAAGTGCTTCTTTAAAATCCATAAATGTCTGACAGTACATTTACATGCACACCAGAAAACTGCTAAAGGCATGAAACCTGCATGTGCATGCATCATGCTGGCAGTGTGGTCTCAACCTCATATACATGCAGAACCTAGCAGTAAGCGGCTTTTAGTTACTTTAGTTATCCTGTCCTTCCTGGCACATGCCAATAAGAATGACCCTTATGCATTTACATGACCACGTTGTCCGTGTTCTCCATCAGAAAAGCCAAGTATTTTCCAACTATTTTCTCTCAATAGCTTAAACAGTGTTAGCATTTACATGATAATTCTTATACAACAACTTTAATTATCATAGCCTACTTACGTAATCAGGATAGACTGATTCTCCCTGTCTGAAACATATTTAGTGTTATTTTCAGTTTTTTTTGTGTATATCATGTATGTAACAAAAAAGTACACCACTACATAAATTACTCATGAGAGATCCATTATGTAAAAAGAGTCCATTAAATAATGAAATTGTAGGTGTATTAAGCAAAATATAGATTCACACAAGTGTATTGGATTGCAAAACGGATTGAAAATTTATATCCACACTTACCAGTGAGCATGAACTGGTAGGCATTGTCGGAGATGGAGAAGATGTGAGGCGGGGCTTCAACCCTCTTTTTGCCTCTGTATCCAGCCACAACGACTGCATCGTACACTGGGAGCCACTTGTAGGGATTGACAGTGACGCAGAACAAGCCAGAGTAGGTCTGAAACAGAGATATATAGTCCAGTTAAACAATGCTGTCACGACATCCCAGGAATAAGATATGATTTGCTTAGACTTACGTAGATCATCCATGCTGCGTAACGCTCTTTGAGGTTATACAGCACAGTAGGCTCATTGAGGTGGGTCATCATGGCCATGTCCTCAATTTTGTCAAACTTAGGAGGATTCATGGGGAAGATTTCATCTTCTTTTACCGTGATTGTCTATAAAGTTTTTAACATGGATGAGAGATTTATTACAAACAAAATATTTGTTTTACCTGGCAAGTAGTTGTACAGTCCCACAGCATCATGTAAAACTGTTTTACAGAAGATCAACACATTTTCTACTTCTACTTACTTTCCCACACAGTGTTTTGACAGTAGCTTTGCCGCCTTCTCTACTAACAAGAACACCTTTCAGGTACATCTCATCCGGCACTGTCACAAAGAATGCCGTTTTGGCATCAAAGGGGGTGTTCTGAGCCTCTATCCTCTCTCTTTCCGGCTTCCGGAGGAAAATGGCCGCTGGGCCGAAACACTCCATTTCACCATCTCCCATGATTGCGGTTTACTTTGAGAAGTGATGAGGAGAGAATGTGCAGAGGGATTTATACTTTAATTACTTCTAAATATTAAACAAATGCAAGTGGAGTAAAATATATGAATTCCTATGAATGTGAAGCGCAATAATGCTGCTCCATGTGAGCGTTTCTGAGCATCTGTGTTCTAAAGCAGTTTCAATTATCCTGAGTGACTCTCTTTACTCAAGTTCAACCATTTAAATCAATTTTAAACTCTGTTCAACAAACTGTTTGCTTCAGAACTGAGATGAGATCTTTTCTTTTCTTTGCTTCTAAAATGAAATCCAGTGATTGTAATATATGCATATATTTCGTTTATTAATCACAATCGTAATACCTGCTGTCCTGTCCGGAGAGAATGTGTCTGTGTCTGAGGTAGGAGATGCTAAGAGAAAGGCAAAAAACTTGAGTTTGAATATGTGCTAACTTGAACTTATTCAGTCAGGTTAGTGTCAAAAGAATGTTGAATGTACAGTGCATAGCCACACTCTAAACTCTTAAATGTCCTAACTGATTACCATGTATCAGGGTTAGACATTTAATCTCTAAACTGCAGAACACAAGTATGTGATATTAGGTTAATAGTAGAAGGAGAGCATGATGAACAACTCACCCACCTTTGAGTTCCAGTCAGTCCTTAAAGGAGCCTGAAGCAGCTTCTTATATAGACAGTATACTGTTCACTCAGCAAAACGAACTCACCGTATTTGGTCAAGTATTTTTAGCTCAGTTTCAAGAGGAATTTTTGTAAATGATTGTCATATTCATCAATATCATGACACCAGCCAAATGTATTATCACTTTGATGTAATTAACTGTCCAGTCATTAGTTTTAGTTTTGTTTAAAGGAAATATTGTGTTAGAAGAACAACTAATGGGTTCAGATAATGGCAGTGAACCCTTCGGTAAGATGAGGTGAATTGACACTAGATGAATTAAACAAATACTTGAAAATAAGACACCAATATTATGATTAAAAATTACACTTGATGTATTTATAGGTGTCACTTGTGATTAAGTGCCTTAACCTTGAGAAAGGGTTGTTATGTGAAGGGTATCAGTTACTGGAGTTCAGACATTGTTTAGGTCTTATGTAGAGCATAATCTCCTTCAAGTGCCTTGGCATTACAGTAGAGCCCATTTTAGCCATGGAGAAGCTCTTAAATGTCACTGGGATACTGTTCCAAGAAGCCTGGGAGGCTTTTCATGTGACAAAACAGCAAATTTGGGCACAACAGTTGTCATTCTGTGAACTTGCATATAGTGACACTTATTCTGAAGGGCGGACGAGATCTGGCAGAATAACACATGGTCAACCACAGCTCTTAATATTTTTTTTTTTTTAAAGTCAAATTGATTACACTTTATTTTGATGGTCCACTAACTATAAGTAACTTTTCAACTACATGTGAACTAACTCTCGTTAGAGCATTAGTAGATGGTTAGGATTAGGTTTTAGGGTTGTACTTGCAAAGTAATAGTTATAGTCAGTAGAATGTCTGTTGGGAGCATCAGAATAAAGTGTTAGCAGGTATTAAGCAGACAGTCTACTAATACTCTGACTAGTAGTTGACAGTAGTAGCAAAGTTACATATAATTAGTAGGATGTCTAGTGGCAGACCGAAATAAAACGTTACTGTCAAATTTATAATGCAGTCTCTTTTAGACATCCTAATCCATTGGATAATAGAAATAGCTTATATATAAGGTGGAAAGCAATTGTTGTGAATTAAATGCATTAAAGCATAATTTGGACTAAATGCCAGCTTTGTTTTGGCCATGCTTTTAGTTTGTACACTCTCATCTCTCTGCTCATTTTTCATCTTATTTCAGTTTTACATTCTACTAATGGCTGTGCTACTCTATTGGACTTCAGGTGTCTGTTAATTGATCGTTAATTGATTTGTATAGCTCTTTTCACACTACACATTATTTCAGATCAGCTCTACTGTTATATCTATAATGCCTTAGTACTGTACCATAGAGCAAATTTTAGAGCTGGGAGAACTGACGATATATATGACGATATACTGACCATATTTATGCCTAGATATATTGTATTTACCCCAGTTGTTGTGCCGCAGTGGCTTGGATATGTCTGAGTGTTAAAGGCAATTAAGAGATTTAAATATTGGTCAGTTTTCAGTTAATGGTAAATCCCATTTTGCAAAATTGAAGTAAATTGATGATGATTGGATGACTAAATCCATGATCAGCAAGTCTTGTGTGATGGTTCTGAGCTGTAACGAAGCACAAATGCATGAATACATCATGAAAGCGGCCCTGATTTCTACAGAGCTCTTCAGGATGGTGTGGCGTTGGGTGTGTCTGATCTTGGATTCTGCCCAGGTTCTTTTGCTTTGCCTTGCAAGGACAATGCAATGTGTCCAACATGCTTTCTTAGTTCGTTTGAAAAGATGGCAGGAGGCTGTGGAATAAATTCTAAGGCGTCGACACCTAATGAGAAGGGGACATGTGCTCAATAAAAAAGGCATCTTTCCCCAAGGGTGGTCATATTAGGACTTTACACAAATATAGCTGGTCGGTCAGCTATGCCATCAGGGCTTTGCCATTTGTCTCAAAGGCCACAAGTGTTATTGTGGTGTCAAGTTGAAAGGTTTGATATCAGATGGCCATTCGCTTTAATCAACTCCGTCCTGGACACTCTATACGAATATTGTAAGAAGCTATTGATTAATTTAATCTTTAATTATTGGTCATTCATTAGTTTAGTCAGTGTAATGGAAGACTTTACATTAGTATCTTTATTTATTTGGGTAATTTTATTCAGCAGCTTCATGTTCTTGCATTGATTCATTGTTTGGCTTTCCTGTTGTTGACATACAGTAGTGGGACACAGCTGAACTGGCCAGGTAACATGTCTTTAAAAAAAATATTATTTGCATTTGTAATCGATAATACAGACATTCTCTGTCATTTTGGATGCTTTCTTGCTCAAGTGCTTTCCTTAAGAATAATCACAAGCAAGAGTTAACTCTTTACACTGATAAGTAATGTGTTGAATCATGGAGATCTAGCCAAAATTGATTATACAGTTTGTTTACAGAGTTTACAATACATGTGATGAGACTTTATCTGTAGTATTTTGGGGATTTTTTGTCTTTGAGGACAGATGGGGTCTTTTGATTTGGGCATCTGTTAGTCATTCTGAATTTCTAAAAGTATTTAGTTTAAATGTGAGTTTTACACTTAGACTAGGAATTTATCATGTGATATTTTTGCAAACTGGAGCATTATAATACATTTGAGTGCTTTTGTCAGATTATGTATTTGGTAATAACATGTTTATTGTGAAATCATTATGTTCTTTCATTTGAATGGCAAATAAAATTTACATTTTTTGGGAAACCTTTTTTCAGTAACGTTCTTTTCAGATCGGCTAATAATACTGTTACAGCATGAATTAATCTTAATATTCATGAACACATTTTTCACATTATCTGTTAACATGAGTTAATGCACTGTGAACTAACATGAACACACAATCAACTATTCTGTGCATATTATAAGAATAATAAAGACTGTATAAATGTATATTTTTCTGATTGCTGATTAATGATAGCTAATGAAGCTAATTGATTATGGGACCTTAATGTAAAGTGTTTTCATTTTCTGATTTATTTTTCTTTGCTCATCCTGCTAACAGAACATGCTGATGTATGCTGTCCTTCCCTACAGCCATACTGTAAGTGTCTCCAATCTAACAGCTTCAGAATAATTATACATTTACACACATCTACACACTTTCTTGTGCGGTCAGTCATGTTGTTAAGCTGGCTAATACGTCAGTCATCTTGGACTTTACAGAAGAAAAAAAAAAGATATTTGCCATCAGCCATGATGATTAATTGTTCTGTGAGCAAAAGTGTCCAATAAAAATCCCATGTGTAAACTTAACTTAACTATGTATTTGACACTAAAACACTACTGGTGGGTAAAAACATTGTTTATTTGATGCATCACAATCTTGATATTTTAGTTTTTTGCTTTTTCAGTTGCAAGTTATTGTTAAACATGGTCAATTTACCAAATGCAGCCAGCTCTGTCAAAGTTAAATTTAAGTGAATAAGAATATTTTGGAGTAAATTTGCAATGCAGGTACATTTGTGACATGTTCCATCATTGAGTTGGGTGTTTTTGTATTTTAATAGGGCTACATTCACACTGTCAGTCCAAATCTGATTATTTTGTCTGGTTAGAATCTGATTTTTGACTCTTTATTGAATTATTATACTGAATTATTGACTATCACTGTCAGTGTATCGCAACTGTTCAGATCCAATTTAAATTAATTTAATCACTACACCACCAACAAAAACTCTACATACCTGAATGGAAAATGGAACGGAAACGGAAATGCCAGGGAGAGAGAGAGAGAAGCACCCCAAGTCAGAAAACATACCTACCTGTCAAAATAAGGGTCCTTAAATAGTGCAGCTATTATCACTCAATTGGTTTACCAATGACACTCCAACCAACCAATAAGATGACGTGACTCATCCTGCCACATTTTGCCCCATTTTTTTTTACATCGACGTCCCGACGTACCCATAAACTAATTCTGTCCTACGTCCCACGGCCTAAACCAAACAGAGATTCCATTAGATATAAGGCCTGGTGCAGTGGCAGCTCTCGTGCCGACTTCAATGGCCCGTGGTAAACGGTGCAAATTCGAGTGATAGCCCGCAGTAGTTCGCCCAGTTCTCCTCAAAGGGACACCAGCCCTACCAGACTGATCTTCCGGCAAACTAATAGGCCCTGGTGCTACACCAGATGCAAAATTGGGTCCCTCATGGCCCCTGCCAACTGGAGTCTCCCCATCCGACCCCACCAGCCTACTCTGTGGGGTAGCAGCGCCCAGAGAAACCAGCACCTGAGGGGCTGGTCCCTGACTTACCTGAGAGGTTGCTGGCACCAACATAAGCAAGTCAACATCTTCTGATGAGACTTCTGCTGGGGGCACCTCATCCTCCACAACAGGGGGAGGTATCAAGGCTAAACCTGGACCATCCCTCTGGATCTGGGCCTTCAAAGCAGAGCGATGAACGACTCTAGTCTTTCCCAAATCATCCACTGGTGCAATGGTGTATACTGCCTCCCCTCATTGGGTGCCTTTACGACCTGATACACCACCGGGCTCCACAGGTCCTGAATTTTATGGCGACCCCTTATGCCATACTCACGCAAGTAAACTAGTTGGCCCTCCCCCAGTGGTGCATCACGGACGTGGGAATCATAATTTACCTTACGCCGACCAGCAGCAGCTTCCAGTCGTCCCCGTGCTCCCTCAAACGCCACCTGAAGCCTAGCCTGATGTTCCCTTACCCACTCATGCACACTACCAACCCCAACATCCTGGACTCTACCCAAAAGAAAATCTACCGGGAGTCTTGGCTCTTGCCCAAACATTAAAAATATGGGGTTTCGCCAGTTGTCTGATGAGGGGTGGTATTGTAGCAAAACAGCACTTGTGGGAGACATGAGGCCCAGTCCATTTTCCTGGACACAGGCAGGGTACGCAAAAGGTTGTGCAATGTCCTATTAATGAGCTCGCACTGCCCATTCCCTGCCGGGTGATAAGGGGTAGTGCGAGACTTTTCCACCTTATACAGCGCACACAATTACGGCCCTGGTCAGAATGGACCCGACTGGGGACACCAAACTTATAAAACCATTCTACCACCAAAACTTGGGCCACTGTTTCTGCCCGTTGATCTCGTGTAGGCACAGCCATGGTGTACTTGGTAAAGACATCCGTCATAACCAACACGTTCTCCAGCCCTGAACGAGTTGGTTCCAAAACAGTGAAGTCTATGGCCAATATTTCGTTTGGCCTAGAGGCTAAAAGGTGGCCCATGAAACTGCTAGGATGGAGTTGGGTATCTTTGGCAGCCTGGCACCGTTCACAGTCGCTGCACCACTGCGCTACATCCGCTGTCAGGCCCGGCCAGTAGCAGCGCTGCTGCACCTACTCAGTGGTACGTTCCATCCATTGGTGCCCATGTTCTTGGTGTAGCAGTCAGTGATGCGCGGGTTGATCCAAAATGAGCGGGTGCCTGCGGTCACCCGCGGTCACGAGTCATCCATAAATGTTTTTAATGATATTCGGGTAGCGGTCGGTCGGGTCGTTTGAAATAAAGATGCCAATTAAACCTTTGTAATGTTCAGTTTTACTTACTAAAGGTTTCAGTTTTACTTTCATGGGTATCTGTGAACATTTATTTATGGATATTGTAGCCTCAGTCTTTGGCTTAGCCAACCTGTTTTTGTTCGTCTAAAATGCGTTAATAAATACTTTATTAACATATTCTATCCCTGCATTTTGTGCTTGTGAGAGCTTCAATTGGGCATTCACGTGGCGAAATAGCCTAAGCCTACTAATACAAGTGAGAAATCCTTATTTACCTTTTGAATGTTGAGCGTTATTAACTTTTGAATAAATGCTGACGCGGGGCAAAATGCCCGATTTCCCAACACGTTGAACTGAGCAATGAAATTGTACCATTTTAATAGGCTACTTTTAAACGCATATAGCTCAGTAATGTCAGTTTTATGTATTTTCTAAGAGGGGGCGGGATTTTTGTTGGGAAAGTCGGGGGAGAGACGCACACTTCGATTAGACTGGATAAACACATGCAGCACCTTAATTGTTAAGAAAATGAAACGAAATAAATTAATAAATCAAGTCTTTATTACATAACACTAGGCTATATCATACAACATTCAGAAAAAGAACAGTTTGCGCTCCTAAGGGCTTTCACACTTTTCCAAAAGTAGGCCTTCTCTCAGTTGACCTGCTGATGAATTCTTCAAGCAAGGTCGAAACATAAACATCGCATTCATCAATAATATGCATCTAGACAGCTGAAATGGAAAATGATAGGCCGCCTCAAGAACTGCCTGCTCTCGCCGCTGCACCTCTGAGGGCACCACGTCAGGTCCTGAAACATTTCTCTCCTCCACAGGCTGGATTAATGGATATTATTGGCCAGGGAGGCTGATGGGGGGTTCTTACGTCTATGGCCCAATGACGCTACAATGAGCATTTACTACTTTAAAAAAAATGCGGGTCAGGAAGCGGGTCGGGTAGGCTACAGTATTTTCCTTTTTTTTGCGGTCCGAGTTGCGGGCGGGTTAGTTGAAAACGTCGGTCGGGTGCGGGTTGTTTATACATTGACCCGCGCATCACTGGTAGCAGTGTCAGCACTTTGTGATGTAATCCTAATTGCAAAACAACCTGAAGTACCTCTTCTCCCCCATCAGAGCGGAATACATGGCGAAATAACACCCCATCCTGCTCACACAAACGGCTCCATTGCCATAGCAAATTTACCACGGCCCTTGGCAACTGCCGACATTCCTCTGGACTAGGAGGTACCCCACACCACCAAAACTGCAGCGCCTCACCTATAACCGGGTCCTCCCTCTGTAGAGACTGCATGTCCACAGTCAAATTTGGAAACACTGTGACTGCTGCTTGAGAATCCACCCCCGTTGTTACACCGGCCTGCCTTATCATGGCTGGGAGCGCTATACCGGGCAGTAATTGTTCCAACTCACCCTGACTATAGGGGCCCTGCCGGGAGAGAGCATCTGCATTTCGGTTGCTTCGTCCAGAGCAATACCTCAACTCAAAATCAAAGGCAGCCAATTGCGCAGCCCACCGCTGTTCTGTCGCTGCCAACTTGGCAAACCCCTCTACAAACCTCCTATAATAACTAGCAAACCCCAGGAATGAGCGGAGCTCTGCCACTCCCGTTGGCCGTCGCCACTGCCTCACTGCCTCTACCTTACTGGGGTCTGTCGACACCCCTTTGGCCGAAATTACATGTCCCAGATAACTTACCTCTTGCTGGAAAAACGTACATTTAGTTAACTTGGCCTTCAACCCCTCTCGCTCCAGCCGACTCAAAACCACCTCTAACCGTTCTAGATGTTGTGGCACAGAGGAGGAAAACACTACGATGTCGTCCAAATACCGTCAGTGAGTCCAAGGTTTCTTCTATACGCGGCAGGCGGAAAGCATCTTTTCGAGTTTTTGCATTCAGCTGGCGGTAATCTACACACATACGCAACGTACCATGTTTCTTTTTAACCAACACGATGGGGGAGGCGTAAGGGCTACAGCTCTCTCTAACAATGTCGGTAACACTTACTTGAAGGGGTGTGCATAAGACTGACATGACACCTTCATAATCTTGACATGACACATGTCATGAGTATGAAGAAGGTTTTATGAATGTTTATGACAACTGTCATTAAATGTCATTCGCTCAATTATGTCATTTTTAATGCAAAGATGACATTGTTTGAGATGTCCATGTTACGACAACTTGACATAAACCAATACATCATAACCTGTCAGTGTCTTTGTCATGACAATTTGACATTAGCAAAACATCATAACCTGTCATAAACATGACATAGCAGATTAATTATCAAACTTAAAAAAACGACTTAGCTTTATGGGTGAACATTACATTACATTATTTTGGTAGCACTTCAGTATAGGGAACACATATATAAATGATTAACTATGACTTTTCCCTCAATAAACTCTTAATTTACTGCTTATTATAGTTAATTGTTAGGTTTAGGTATTAGGTAGGATTAAGAATGTAGAATTAGATAATGCAGAATAAGGCATTAATATGTGCTTATTAATTACTAATAAATAGCCAATATTTTAGCCATATGAATGCTAATAGTAATAAGCAACTAGTTAAAAGGCCTTAAAATAAAGTGCTACCATTATTTTATAACAGTGTCATCTTTTTCATGAAATTTGAAATTGTCTATTATCTGACCTTCTGTTGGAGGAAACTTAAAAAACAACAACAAAGAAAAACAAACATAAAAAATGAAAAATAGTCATGACACTGTTATAAAATTATTTGTCAGAGTATTGCCACTTAATGACATTTAATTTGCCATTTTAATGACAAGTTCAATTTGTACCACTGTAGTTGAGCTCAAGATACATATTTATGACACTATTATAATGGCCTCATGACAGCCAATGTCAAAACCAACCACATGACAGTTTAATGTAATGTTAACCAATAAAGCTAAATGATGTCAAGTTGTCATGACAAAGACACTGACAGGTTATGATGTATTGGTTTATGTCAAGTTGTCATAACTCGGACATCTCAAACAATGTCATCTTTGCATTAAAAATGACATAATTAAGTGAATGACACTTAATGACATACTTAATGTTGTCATAAACATTCATAAAACCTCCTTCATATTCATGACACATGTCATGTCAAGATTATGAAGGTGTCATGTCAGTCTTATGCACACCCCTTCAAGTAAAGTGTTACCACAATGTCTGCCTCCAGCAACTGATTTGTGTGTCTTTACCACATCGTACTCAGACAGAGGTATCCGTCGGTACCGTTGTCGAACTGGGACAGAGTCGGTCAAAGGGATGTCGTGAGAAAGGAGTTGAGTGCATCCCAAATCACCTTCATGTGCCGAAAACACTGTATGAAACTTTAACAACAGAGACCTTACCTGCTCCCGTTCAATCTCTGTCAACATTGACAAATCAAGACTCGCAATTTGTTCCTGTACTGGAGAAAGTACGGATGGAATCTGAAGGTTTATGGATGCAGAAACAGATTTAAACTCTGAGACACCACGGGGCAAACTCACGATAAACACACTATTCAAAGTGCCCAAAACAGCGTTCCGAAAGAGCATTACATCAGTCTTACCTACATTTATAACAGGTACATAAACAGTACCTCGAACCACTCGCATTAGTGCAGGTGATGCTAAAAGACCTGCAGGCAACCCACTTTCTGGTGGTTCAAAAAGTACAGTTTCCCCAGCAAAGTGCCCAGAACAAATAGCGGCCACAACTTTCATTGTGCCGCCAGGAACACGACACGCACTACGACCCCGCAATCGCACCTTGCCTACCCTGCTATCTGTAGGGACAGTACTTACCTGATGACAGTGTTGTAATGCTTGAAACACTGGCTTAGAGGCCGCTAGCACAGGAGGTACGTCGAAAAGGGCGGTACCGTGCTGGCCAAAAAGCTCCTGATAACACCGCCTTAACACATTCATCCCCAAAATGCCAAGGACTTGGGCACCGGTGCCACCAGGAGGATCCCTAACAACCAGCACGCCACATCCTGGAATTATCTGACCGCAAAGCTCAACGTCCAATTCAATATGTCCCACATACGGTATCAATGACCCGTTGGCTGCACGGAGCTGCAACCACTGACATGCCTGGAGACGATCCTGGCCCCATGGTGCAAACTGCTCCAAAAAACAACTTTCTGTAATGGTAGACACCATGGAGCCAGTATCTATCAAACAGGGCACCTGTATCCCTCCCATACAAACCACGAGGTGCGGACAGGATGCCATTAAGTGCGGCAAGGGACCTACCGTCTAGTCATGGTCTTTTCCTACCGAACTGTGACTCTGCAGTTCGGCGGGACCTAGTTTTCTGTTGGCTGGGAAAAAGGCTGTTGAGCCCTCACTGTAGAAGGTGACTCACGCTGAGCCAGAGAGGGAGGAGGAATAATGCGTTCTCCATCGCATTCGCGAGCAAAATGGCCCGTTTTTGACACTGTCGACAAATTAAAACCTCGGTACGCGAGGGCCGACACTCTGAGGAAACCGCATGCCAGCAACACTCTGAGTCAGTTGATCCAACTGTTGCTGCTGTAATTTTAACATCTCCCGCAACTCTTTCATCTCCGACTGAGAATGCCCTTGCACCCCGTACTGGATGCCATAAGCCATTGGAAAGGACTGACTCCTCCCCCTCGCGCCCCCTGGCGTTCCCTCCCGCTCCCACCTAATCGCTTCCCCTCAAATTTCTAAAAGGGTAGAGACTGGCTGACGGCGTACATGCTTTAGTTCCCGGCGGAGGGCACTATCAGCAACGTACTTGACAAACTGATCGTGCAATACAATTTCAGCATTAGGAATAGCATTAGGTGATTGCTGTTTAACCCTCTCCAGGAGAGTCATCAAGGCCAGGGAAAATTCCAACAGAGATTCCCTACATACGATTGAGAGCAACCATACAACTCGCGTAAAATCGCAATAATTTTATCTGGATCACCCCGTTCCCCACTAGGATGGTGTCTAATTTATTCGCGCGCTTCACCTTCCAAATGGTCAAAAAGAAAAAATGCTTTATCGACTTTGGACAAATAACGTGCCCGCATACATGCCTCAGCCTCCTCCACCCACTCAACACCTGCTCACGATGCAACCGATCATTGTCGGCCCTCAACTGTGCCACTAATTCTCGCAACTCCTGCATCTCTTCCTCCATACTTGTCATAACTACTCACCCCAGAAATAGAAAAAGTAAAGGGCCACTAATAGAGAAAGGTCAAGGTCTCTTTATTTCGCAGGTAAAATTGTTTTGCAGAATAGAATTTCATTGTCCAGCAAAAAACACATACAAGACATAATTTACAACAGCATACCAGTTAATAACATCATGACAGGCTGCACCAAACACATACATATCCCTTCTTGCATTTAACTATTGCATATTAAAACATTTAACTTCTTCTTATTATTTAAAACCTCAATTGCCGCAGGAACAAAAGTATTCCTGTAGCGTCTCGTTTTCCATCTTGGGGCCACAAACCGGCAACCCGAGGGAAGTAACTGAAACCCGTTACTTAAGGGATGCAGCTCATCGCTTAAAATAGTACTTGCCTTCCTGTACAACTGAGTTGTATAAATGTATTCTAGAGTCCGTTGATCAACTCCTATTATCTTACTCGCCCACTTTACAATTTGATTTAAGGAGTTTTTGTTCTTCACTGACAGACTCCCATACCACACCACAATGGAAAATGACATAATAGATTCAATAAAAGTAGAATAAAACAATAACAGCATGTGTCCATCAATGTGAAATTTAGCAAGCTTCCTAAGGCAACTCAGACACTGATGACCTTTCTTACAGACCATTTCACAATTAAAATCAAATGTCAATTTGGAATCAATAACTATACCTAGGTATTTGTAACCCTCCACATGATCCACAACCTGTCCTTTAATAGTTGTGGTAACATGATCTACAGTGGAAGTTCTAAAATCAATAATCATATCTTTTGTTTTAGTAATATTTAACTGTAAATAAGAATCATCACACCAAGTCACAAAATCCTCCACAACTGGACCATGGCCAGACTCATCCCCTTGTAACAGGCTCACTATGACTGTGTCATCAGCAAACTTAATAAAAACTCTATTTTCATGTAGACTTTGACACAAGTTAGTATACAAAATGTATAATAAAGGTGAAAGAACACAACCTTGTGGGGATCCAGTAGATGCACTTAATACATCAGAAAAACTGCCGTTCACCTTTACCTTCTGCATTCTGTTAATTAAAAAGTCCAATAACCATCCCACTAAATTATGGTTCAGCCTGTAATGCTCAAGCAGTCTTCTTTATAGGATGTGGGGTTGAATAGTATTAAAAGCAGAAGAAAAATCAATGAACAACAGTCTTGCATGTGTATTCTTTCCCTCCAAGTGCTTAGTCAGTAAATTTAATAAAACAAGTGAAGCATCCTCAACACTCCTCCCTACTCTATATGCAAATTGCATGGGATCGAGGACTTGTCTAGTCTTACTCAGTAACTAACAATAATTAACAAGTTTCTCAAATGATTTCATAACCAAGGAGGTAAGGGCGACTGGTCTCAGATCATTAAACACTTTAGGATTATTACATTTAGGAACAGGAATAATAATTGCCTCTTTCCACAGGCTAGGTACCTTTTGTGTCTGTAATGACAAATAAATAAAATATCAGAAAAAATAAAACTCAGTTGCTTTGCACAGTGCTTTAAGGTTCTACCACATATGTAGTCTGGACCCGGGCTCTTGTTCACCTTGGTGGAGAGAAAAATTTTCTCCACTGCTGCTTGTTCCAAGACTAAGTGGGAATCATCTTTACACAGGCATCACAATTCATCTACTTCATCTTTAAAATTAAAGCATTCAAATCTTGAATAAAACCTATTAAGAGCATTAGAAAGATCAACATTGGATTTAAAACCCTCTATACATACTGTTCCCTTATTTACATTGTGCTGTAATCCCACAATTTTCTTCATGCCAGACCAAGCTGAGCCTAAATTATTGTCGGCAAGATTTTTCTCTAACTTACTGTGGCGACCAGGGCGGGCGAGAGCCGTGAGGGAACGGCGCGAGGCCGGTGACGCAAGTGATAACAAACATCACCTGGGAGGCGCACCGGCCTTGAGTCTCTCACGGAGGAGCTCCGGGAGCATAAAAGGAGGAGCGACGACCGTGGAGGACGAGAGAGGACCAGGCCTGGACTTTATTTTATGTTTTATTATGTTTGTGTGGCCGGCAGACGTCCGCGAGGGTCTGCCGGCATTACTTTCGTTTTGTTCTATGTTTATTTTGAATTAAAAGTTACGTTGAATGTTCGCCGGTTCCCGCCTCCTTCTTCCCACATTTACGAACTGTGTTACATTGGTGCCGAAACCTGGGAGGAAGGAGGGACATGCTGAGGGGGATCACGGTGCTGCGGAGTTCGGGCAGCGCGGAAGTGAAGACCGCGAGAGGCTGCCCGAGGCGGTTGTGCTGGAGCCTTGTGAAAGGTGGGACGGAGACCCGGATGCCGTGCTCCTGGGACGAGGTGGGGTGGCTGCCGTCCTGGACCTGGAGGGAGCGGAGGAGTCGCCGCCGTCTGCCGTGGGCCGGAGCCTGCTGCCGTCCACCATGAAGGGGACTCGCTGTCGGCTGCCCTCAGTCGGAGGAGCCATCGCCGGCCGCCAGTAGGCGGTCGAGGATCGGGCCGTCCACCGCCACCGCATGGCACCACGAGAAAGAGCCTCTTGGCAGGCTGAGGACCGAGCGGCAGTGTGTCGGGGAACCGGACCAAGAATTTTTTTTTTTCCTCTTTTTCCTCTCTCCCCTCTCTCGTCCTGTCGCTCCCCTTGCTTCCGTCTCCTTTCTCTCATCTCGTCTGTCCTTACCCCAAGGTGCTGCGGCCGCCGAGACAGGCCCCGGGGGGGAGTAGAGCGCAGTCTCGGAGGTACCCCCCGGCCTGCGAGGGGCGATGGGGGTATGTGGCGACCAGGGCGGGCGATAGAGTCTTCAGACCACATTTTAACTTCTCTCATCTGAGGTTTTTCTCTTTTAAATAAAGGTTTATATATCGGAAGGAGCTGTACACAATTATGGTCGGCAGATCCTAATGCTGACAATAGTACCGACTTATATGCCCCCTTTATATTCCCATAACAGAGGTCCAGCATCTTATGTCTCGTTGGGCATGTAATGTATTGGTGGAAGTTAAATACAACTTGTCCAAAGGGTCAAACACGCACACTGCTGTTTTGCTCTGTGGAGAAAAAAAACAAAATCACAACCAATATCAAAACACAATTTTACCCACGTCTCACACAAAAAAAAAAAAAAATCCTTGACTTACCAGATAAACCCTGCCGACTACACCAAAATGTGACAATACCGAATGGAGAAAGATGTTAGTCACTGTTTAGATTTTATCCGACTACGCCACCCTGGTGGGAGGCCAGGGAAATAACTCCCAATACAAGACACACAGGTAAGTTTTACCAACTGAAGGCAAGGAATTAAGGGAGGCGTGGGTAACAATACAACATAACTTTATTATAAAATCACATTAATTAAAACCCTCTTGCAAACACACCCACAATATCAGAAATATTATATCCAGGGCCAGGATTTGTGGGAACCAGGCAGGCCGGCTGCAACTCAAGAGGTCATCCAAAACCCACCTCAATTCACACCAGGCAAACACCACACACACACACCATCCAAAGAGAAATTGTATCAGCACACAGCACACTGTGAAACACCACAGAATGGAGCAGCTAGCCTCCCCAGTTCCACACACACGACTTCACTGGCCCTGGAGAGAGAGAAAAAAAAGCATTAAAGAAAAACAAACAACAATTAAGACAAATAACAATTAAATGAAAAATAAACCAAACACCAAAATAATAAAGTTACTGCAACAGTTCTAATGCTCAGGCCTCCAGAAAACACCACATAGGCCTACAAACGAATAGCCAACATCAGAATGGCACTGGAGCAAGGCATCAAAAATAAGTAAATAAACAAACCAATACATACAAACAGAAAGTGTATAAAGAAAATACAATAATGAAATAAAAAGAAAAAAAATAAATAAATAAACAGAAAATGAAACAAACAAATCAAGAATCAAATAAAACAAGAAAAATTAAATCCAAAAGCTTAACTGATAGGCAGCCTTGCGGACGCGCATCCGAAGCCCACTTTAACAGCCCCGGCGACGTGCAAGGCAGCAAAACAGTATACAGTCCAGATGACAGTCAATGACACGATCGAAACCATGAGCAAAACAGCAGCTGCGTCACATGAAATCACTAGTCGAGAACTGGACTCAATTTTTCCCTTTAACCCAGGAGTATGATAATTAGTCAAAAAAATAATTAAACAGATCAAATATGAAAGACAAAAGCGGCATACTTACAATTGATGTTGAATACTGGACGCACAGCTTTATGGTTACTCACTACCGGTGCCGCAGCTCAGTCCAGCGGTCAGCCTTTACACACATACGCACCTGCCCTTGCTGCTATTACTAAAAGCAACGCGCAATAAATAATACAACTTAAATGGTCGCAAGTTAAGAATCAAATCATACCTGCAAGTGAACTCCGCCACCAGCTCTGCTCTAAATTAAACTATAAATAACGCATATTAGCCTCGCAATATGCGCATCACTACACCACCAACAAAAACTCTACATACCTGAATGGAAAATGGAACGGAAACGGAAATGCCAGGGATAGAGAGAGAGAAGCACCCCAAGTCAGAAAACATACCTACCCGTCAAAATAAGGGTCCTTAAATAGTGCAGCTATTATCACTCAATTGGTTTACCAACGATACTCCAACCAACCAATAAGATGACGTGACTCATCCTGCCACATTTTCATTTATGCACATGTGGTTTTTACTTGCGTCAATTGCTAAGTTACTTGTCTATCACCTTTTTTCACTTGCGTCAATGCATTTCCTATTTGCGTCAATGGCTTAAGCAATACACACATTTTTTTTAATTACATTTTTATCAGATTTCTACCTTACTAGACATTTATTTCCTAACTGTCTTCATTCTTATCAGTTACACACAACAATATCTCTATCCCCCAGAACCCATGTTCATCTACACACATAATGCAACAGTTGTCATTTATACAGGATGTGGTATACATTTCACTTGAGCTCACAGCATGTGTTTTTGCATGTCTCATTTATGAAAACTTCATAGACCCCAGAGATTCTTCAAGTTTAGCAATTTTCTGCTTTTTATTATATCTTTTAAAATCTTTATCAAATTGTTTGGAAGAGAACACTCCATTTCTCTTGACAATCAGTAAGCCAGAGTGAAACTAAAGGTGGTTTCTTTGATTTCCAATCATGTAAGATTCTCCTCCGAGCGAAAAGACTTGCAAAAGCACATTAGATATATTAGATATTCAACAGTATTCTTGACATTTATTCAACAGTGCTTTGATCTACCTACATTGACACTATTCTTGAAGAGAATTATGTACCAGTTATCAATGTAAAGCTGCTTTGATACAATCTGCATTGTAAAAAGCGCTAATAAAAAAAAAAGAAAAGAAAAAGTTCTGAGAAAGTTTAGGTGAGTTGATTACCCCTAACAATCTCCGGATGTTACTAAAAGAATGCCGGCCTCTGACAAAACCAGTTTGGTCTTTTGAAATCAAGTTATCTATTACTGTATCTAAACGTAAAGCAAGGATTTTTGCGAAGATTTTAACATCAGAGTTTAAAAGAGAGATTGGCCTATAACAATTATATTTCAAAGGATCCTTAACAGGTTTTAATAAAAATGTAATGTTTGCTTTATTTAAAGTTTGTGGCAAACTACCCTTTCCCAAAGAGTCTTTAAACATATCAAGAAGAATAGGGGCTAATTTATCTGCAATTTTTTTATAAAAGTCTATTGGATAGCCATCAGGGCCGGGAGTTTTTTTTACTCTGCATTAATGTGATCGAGTTTAAAATTTCTTCTATTTGTATGGGCTGATCTAAATTACTTTTCTGCACAGAATTAAGGGTGGGTATATCTATATTGTTTAAAAGTTCAAGCATTTAGATTCAGGGCTTTCAGAAGTATATAAATTTAAGTAGTAGTTCTTAAAAATGTTATAAATTTCAACTGGGTTAACTATTAAATCATTATTACTGTTACAAATTTGAGGTATAAGTTGAGAGGCAGCTTTAGATTTTACTGGTGTGCTAAAAGTCGTCCTGCTTTTTCTCCATGTTCGTATATATATCCTCTAGAATGTAATAAATACCATTCTATTTTATTTTTTGATAACAGACGAATTAAATCGTCCTGTTTTTGTTTACGTTTTTTGTTGAGAGTTGAGGTAATGAAATTATTTCTCCCATGATAACTACTTTTAATGTCTCCCACAATGTAGATGCTGAGATAGATTCTGATTTGTTATGTAATAGAAAATTATCTATAGCTGTTGATACAAATGAACAAAATGCAGGACCTGATAACAAGACCGTATTTAGTCTCCACATAGGCAGTTCGCTATACCTCAAATTGCAAATTAGATCTAATTGCAAGGGGGCATGGTCTGATTCCACTATAGGTAAATATTCGATTTGTCCAACAGAAGGAAGGAGAGATTTATCTATAAAAAAATAATCAATTCTTGAATACGAGTGATGAACTTGTGAAAAATAGAAATATTCTCTGCTGTTTGGAAACAGAAATCGCCAAGGGTCAACAGCCCCCATTTGATCCATGAACGTGGATAAAGCTTGGGCCATCTTAGAATGGGATAAAGATTTAGGACTTGAACGGTCAAGGGATGGATCCATTATTATGAAGATTTGGGTAAGGACTGTATTTGTGCTGGAGTAGGTGGATTTGTATCCGCACTGGTGTGTCGGCAAGAACACATAAGACACAGTTGAACCAGAGTTTGAGGTTTACTGATGATTCATTTCAAGCAGTAACAGGAAGTGGTAACAGTGAGTGGTCTGAAAATATTAAAGAATAACAATAAGTATTAGATATACAGCTAAATCAATAACATTCACATGTCATAGGCAATCCAGGTTACATTATTAAAGTTATTGCAGTACTTAATCTGTCCACAAGATGGCATCGCGAGCTCACACATGGAAATATGAAAGACACCATTTTAACGTGTCATTACAGGCAGTAACGGCAGATAAAGAAACTAAAAATAACGTAATATATACAAATATGAGCAAATAGCAATAAAATCACAATCCAGAGATATTACTCACACTATAATGGCACTCAGAAATTAATTATATATAACATAACAATTGAACTTTGGCGCTTAGGCGCTAATGCGGACTGCCGCGATGGCGGACAAATAAGCCCATGGTTAATCAATAAAGTACACAAATCTGCCTACATACACATCAATAAGTGTACCGGATAATAGGAAACAAACAACTTACTTTCTGGTCATTAACTCGCTCACATACACTGTAAAACTTTGCTGTAAATTTACAGCTAATTTCTAACAGTATTATGCTGTATTTTCATAAAACAGTAACATTCTGTATATTTTACAGAATGTCTGTAAATATACAGTAGTTTTCTGTTTTCAGCCCGTTTCACTCGTAATACAGTATAATACTGTAGAAGCATTGCATTATGGGATTGATTTTTTTTCCCCACGCTCATTTCAAATTTCTAGGCCAGGCATACATTTTAGCTTTTCTCCCAACGCTTTTAGTGTTTCACGTCGACTCTTCATGGTTTAATGTTATCATTAAACGATATTTGAGTCAATATAGTGTGCAGTTTTAAGCTTTCGAAGCGTCAGTTTGCGCGGGATGACCGGACGCCGCTGCTGAAGACGGAGATGTTATTTTCCGCCTGATTAATCAAAACGTTTGTGCCCGTGTCGAGAAGACGGAACGATTGTTCGGCTGAGAATACGGTAAGTCACTCTTTTCTGGAGCTTTTCGTTCGCGTTTTTACTTTGTCATGAATTGTTTGATCTTGAAATGTTAAACTTCTCATGAGCAAACAGTTAACGTTGCTCTGTTCTCAGCGCTTCACGCAGTAACACTGATGTTTCATCTTATAGACAAATCTAAGTTATTCTTACAACCTGATTTATTTTTCTCTCGTTTCAGTCTGAATCATCTGATGCAGCTCCATTATTTACATAAGTGTTGTGCTTATTTTCATGTATATCAGGTTTATGATAAAGAATTCAGTGAATAAACAATTTTATTTTGTCAATTATTTTAAGCATTATTTTAAGATGCTTCTTTTCTGAAGTGTAACAGGACACATTACTGAGATCATATGCTTAGCTGTGAGTCCTTGTGTTCACAAGAATGCTATGGTGAATGAATGCACAATATTCACTTCTCGCTCTCTTTGCTTTTCTGCTTTTAGGCTTTGACATACACCCTAAACATGGCTCAAGAACCAGAAAGGGGGGAAAATTGCCTTCTGTGAAATATGGTTTTGTTAATGTAAGTATTGCACCTAATTTCACATGTGATGTAATCAGGTTTATGGCAAAGAATGGACTACTTGCACTGAGGCTTGTAACACACTTACATTTTGAAATAATACAACTTGCCTATTTCTGCTTAGTGATCGATGCTGCAGTGTGTGTGAGACCTGATGAATAAAATCATAACAAACCTTCATTTATTTTTATTAAATATGTTAATCCCTATTTTTCATTGACAATCATTTCACTGTATGTAATTCACTCAATTCTTCGTATTCAAATTCTTAATATTTAAAGTATATTTGTCAGTCTGCTGCCATTGCGTTACTATTTAAAGGGTTAGTTCACCCAAAAATAACATTTCTGTCATTTACTCACCCTCATGTCGTTCCACACCCATAAGACCTTTGCTCATCTTCAGAACACAAGATATTTGTGATGCGAGAGCTTTCTGTCACATATCACAGAGACATATGGATTACTTTAACAATTGGGTTTACTACCATTCTTGACCTAAGTTGTGCTGCTGCCTATGAAGGAACAGAAAGCTCTCAGATTTCATAAAAAAATATCTCCATGTGTGTTCCAAAGATGAACAAAGGTCTTACGGGTGTGGAACGACACAAGGGCAAGTAATTAACAACAAACCGAAATTAAATTTTTGGGTAAACTAACCCTTAAAGATTAAATATTTAACATTGCTAAATGTCTTGAGGCAGGTACCATTTATTTAACTATTTTAAAAGACTGGGATAAGAGCACCAACACACACAAGCTTGTACTTATCGTTACTTTATTAAATTAATTAAAATGTAAATTCAACAGGTATAAAATATAAGAAAAACAGTAAGAGAAAAACAGTTAATGAGAAGATGAGCACTGGACTGCAGCAGGTTAGTGGTGTAAATTGGTGAACTGAATGCTTTTACCAGAAACTCCCGAGATGTAGTACGACATACAATGCGGAAGCTGTTGTGCATATAGTCCATTCAATGAATGAACGATTTAATTGAATACAATTATTAGCATTTTTTTTTTGGCAACTTTTCTGAAGTGCTAATTGGATATTTAAACTTACTGCAATCAAATGCTTAGGCATTTGAAATGCTATGGTGCATATATTCACAATATTCATTACTGTTTTCTCTCTCTCCTTTTTTTTCTTCTCTTTTTCTTCTTTTATAGGTACTTTGACATCAACCATGAACACGGCCCAAGAAAAAGAGAAAGTGACTTCCAAAACTGGCAACACTGTGCAAAAAAGGAGCAGTACTGAAAAACTTGTAGGCCTACTATTTGTTTTTACTCCACATTTGGAAAAATGTTAAAAGTAAATAATATTGCTGTATTGTTCATTGATAACTGTTGATTGCATTTAAAATGTTGACCTTTCAACGTTGCAATTTTCTTCTTTTTAAAAATAAACGTTTTAAAACTCAGAGTATGTTGCTTTCCATTTCCTTTGCCATAACATAACAAAAGTATATTTTTAATGATTTAATGACATATATAAGTACAGTATGAAAAGCTGTATACATGCAGTTAATAGCTGTAGATAAACAGTATAATACTGTAAAAGTACATAATATTACAGCAGGATACTGTATTTGGTAATTACAGTAATATACTGTAAATGTTGTTTACAGAAGTAGTACTGTAAAAATACAGTAAGTGGCTGGCAACCCAGCTGCCAGTATTTTACTGTAAATTTACAGCGAAAAGTTTTACAGTGTAAGTTAACTGCTCAAGGAAAGGATGCAGCAGAGCATTCACAGCTCATCTCTTACTGTCTGCGAGGCACTGACTGACGTCATTCAGTAAACTGCGCTCTGATTGGTTGAATACTTCTTAACATCCATAACACAATTTATATCACCACCAAAAATCATAAGATGGGAATTTAGGTCTGGCAATAAAGAAATCAACTTATTAATAAAATTCACATCATTCCAGTTAGGAGCATATACATTAACTAATAAAACAGGGACATGATATAACATCCCAGAGACTACAACATATCTTCCCTGAGGGTCTGCAATAGAAGCAGAGGCAGTAAATTGGATACTTTTGTGTATCAATATGGCAGTGCCCCTTGCCTTAGAGTTAAAGTTAGTTTCTGAACTAAGTGTAGTTCTTATATTTCACGTTGTAAAGCAATCAGATGGCAAAAGAAGACACTCAAGTATGTTTAAATGGAGTGTGGTTGGGAGGACCTCATCGCTGCTGCTCTCTCTTACATCGCCAAACCGGAAGTCCTAAAAAGATCCTTCTGATGAATGAAAATTATGTATCACTGCAAGTTACAGGTGTGCAAGGTAAACCCTTAATGTAATTTAAGAAGGGATCCCGGTCTTGTGAAAAGTTTTAAGTGAACCAGAGACTGAGCATATTAACTTTTCAAGCCCAATGCAGTAGAAAATGTCCTGTATCCACCAGTCATATGTTGGAGGGGAAACATGCTTCCACTTAAGAAAGGATAGCCCGTCTGGCCAAGATTGTAGTAAAAGCAATAACTTTACGATCTCAGGCCACCAAATCAGGCCTAGGGGAGACCCCAAAAAGGGCTATGAATGGGTCAGGGTCAATATTAGTGTTGAGAGCTTTTTTAAGTGTCTCAAATACATTGGTCCAAAAGGTTACCAGTTGTGGACATGTCCAAAACATATGCAGATGGTTCGCAGGTGACTGCTTGCAATGATTGCAGGCAGCACTCTTGTCTGGGAAGATGACATTTGGCATTTGTCCAGTGAGCTCTGAATAGTATTTACATTGTATTAAGCCATGCTTGGCACATAAAGAAGAGGAGTGTACCTGGTTCAAGATGTTATGCCATCCTCTATTACAGATCCTCTGTAATAGTAATGCAGAGGTCTTGCTCCCAGGTATCTTTAACCCTCTGGAGTCTGAGGCTGATTTGGGGCTTGGATAAGTTTTGACATGCCCTGACATTTGTGCTTTTTTCAGTTGTTCATAAACATATTAATGGAAAAAGTGTCATTACACTGTATTCAGCACAAACTAGGCTACAATAATATGTGAGGAACATGTATGTACATGTTTGTGTTTTTGAAGGAATAACATTTATGCGTGGTTATTGAAAAAACAAAAAACTTAAGTCACTGAAATAAGGCCAAAAAAAGTATAGTAAATCTGTGTTTACAATACTTTAGGGTATTGGAGGTTGTAGACTAGAGTTTTTGCTTCAAAATTATGTAAAAATTATGCTGCCTACTCCTTCATATAAAACAATATATTGATTTAGTTTTTGTAAGACACTTTTTGCCAAGAAACACAGTATGCGAGGAGGCGTGAATCACCACTGAAAATGGGCCATTCTCACCTGAGAAGACAAAAGAATTGGATAGTAATGAGCTGAAATGACTTGCATATTAATGAGGCATTTCAGTCAGGTAGGCTGTGAAAAAAACCTTCTGTGATGTCTCAAGCTCATCATGATATATTAAACATACAGAAAAATATTATTACAATATAAAGTAATGGTTTTATATTATACTTTAAAATATAATGTATTTCTGTGATGCAAAGAGTCTGAATATAGGCTTTTAGTTTAAAAGCATGCACATTTGGAGAAATATTGGATTCTCATATGTTTATGTCAATTTTCTATACAGAGGAGATATATATATATTTAATATTCATTGTCATTACTATGAGCGCTGGTGTTTTCAATTCATCCTTGAAGTCAGAGGGCGCTCTCTGTGCATTTTTAGTCCACAAATTAATCTAAAAGAAGAAGAGGCTATTCCATGAATGGAGTTTCCAATTCATACTGCAGCCGGAGGGCGCTAAAGAAACAAAAACTCATCTAAACTTAATCTATAGAAGAAAAGAAGACAGGAACTAACTGCATGTCTTCTAGAGCTCACTAACCATGACTTTTACATCCAGATAAACACTTTTCAAGACAATAAATACACGATTGAGATGATGAATGCATGTATTGCCTCTGAATTTGTGTCTGAATAGCGCTGGCTCCGTGGGCGTGGCCGCATTAGCGGATAATGAGCTGAATCACAGTCTTCTGACATGGCTCTCTTTTCATACAGATTAAATAAACACAGAATGTTTGTTTTCGATTTGACTTACATGATTTAAAACCTGACATCTTAACGTTTTTTTAGACATGTGTAATTTTTCTGTGATTAGTATTCACTAAGTTACAGTTCATTTTCTGAGAACTATCAGATTGGACTTCGTTCAGAGGGAGAGGAGAAATCACGCATCATGTTAGTTTTCTTTATTTTACAAAAAGTACAACATTTTGTTGTTACTCTGAGTGTACACAAATAAAAGAAGATATTCCACAGATTAAAATGGTGTATAACTCTCAATTGTATGTGCAACATTGACGGAGTATTTTGAGTCTCTTTCACACTGATAAGAAAAAAACCACGGTGGTATCGCCGGCGATACCGTCAGACCTCAGAGTGTTAAGAGTGGGATTAGGGTCCGAACTAATAGAATTTATTAAATTATAATTGACTGAGATTAAATGCCTGTGGCTGGCATTTAAAGGAACACTCCACTTTTTTTTGAAAATACACTCAATTTTTACGCTTCCCTAGGGTTAAACAGTTGATTTTAACCATTTTCAAATCCATTCAGCTGATCTCCGGGTCTGGCGATACCACTTTTAACATAGCTTAGCATAGTTCAGTGAATCTGATTAGACCATTAGCATCTCCCTCAAAAATGACCAAAGAGTTTCAATATTTTTCCTATTTAAATCTTGACTCTTCTGTAGTTACATCGTTGTACTAAGACAGATGGAAAATGAAAAGTTGTGATTTTCTAGGCCGATATGGCTAGGAACTATACTCTCATTCCAGTGTGATAATCACAGAACTTTGCTGCCGTACCATGGGTGCAGCAGGCGCAATGATATTATGCAGTACCTCTCACAAATATCTCCATGGTTGCAAGGCATGCTCCCTGTGCAAGCAGGTCACATACACTGCGTAATATCATTGCACCTGCTGCACCCATGGTAAGGCAGCAAAGTTCCTTGATTATTACACCGGAATGAGAGTATAGTTCCTAGACATATCAGCCTAGAAAATCTCTCATAGAAACTTTTCATTTTCCGTCGGCCTTAGTACACAATGTAACTACAGAGGAGTCAAGTATTAAATAGGAAAAATATTGAAACTCTTTGGTCATTTTTGAGTGAGATGCTAACGGTCTAATGAGATTCAATGAAGTATGCTAAGCTATGCTAAAAGTGGTACCGCCAGACCTGGAGATCGGCTGAATGGATTCGAAAAGGTAAAACTCAACTGTTTAATTCTAGGGGAGTTGGAAAATGAGCCCATTTTGAAAAAAAGTGTTCCTTTAAAGCGAGAAAGTGATCAATTTGTGTTTCAGGGGGATGATTAGAAAATTGAGGGAACTGCTTCTGTATAAAGCGTCATTCTTATCTCAAAAGGTTATACTTTTGAGATAAGAAAGAAAAAGAGACAAATACTCTATCGTCATAGAGGTCACTAATCTTGAGAAGGCTGCTAGATGACCAAAGGCGAAATGCCGGATCCTAACTAGATGAGGGAAAAAAGTAATTGTTTAGGATGGGCATTTGGGTAGAGCCTCTATTTAAACCATAATGTTTCCTAAATTAGACCCAAATTTTAAGGGAACTTGTGACTGTTGGGTTATCTGAGACTCTGTTTACAGCTAAGGGCAGTTGAGAACAACAGAATAGAGAGTGCTTTTCACTGATGAAGTTTCTGTATGCACCCAAGGAGGACAACTGTCAGAGTAGGCATCCTTGTTCCAAAAGAGAAGTTTATTGATGTTACAAGCCCAGTAATACTGCTGAAGGTTTGGGAGTGCAAAGCCTCCCTTAGCTTGAGGAAGCTGTAGAATTGATTTCTTGAGGCAAGCAGGTTTATTCCCCCATAGAAATGAACGCAAAAGTCTGTCGAAGCCAGTAAAGAAAAATTTAGTAATGCAAATAGGTATGTGTTGAAAGTAATATAGAAATTTAGGTAGAATAACCATTTTGACCAGGTTAATGTGAGGGATAAAGGGAGAGAGGCCCACCTACCTATATCCAGTTTGGATTTGTCCACAAGCATTTAAAATATTTTTGCAAATAAATTATTAAATTAACTTGAAAAAGACCCCCAGATATCTAAAACCATCAGAAGCCATCTTGAAGGGTAAAAGTGATCATGGAAGTTTCTTAGCTTCAGAGTTGACAGATAAATTTATAATGTTGCCCAGATAGTTGTCCAAATTTGTCTAGGATATCCAGAACTGGGGGCAGAGAGGCAGCAGGGTTTGAGACAAATAACAACAGGTCATCAGCATAGAGTGAGAGCTTGTGAATTAGACCATGATGGGAAATTTGAATCCATCATGGCTACGGAGCCAGATAGCTAAAGGTTCTATGGCTAGATTAAAAATTAAGGGAGACAGGGGACATCCCTGTCATGTCCCACACTGGAGAGAGAAAAGGGGAGATTGTACACCATTAGTATGTACAGATGCCATAGGGAAGAAGTACAGAAGTTGAATTCAGGCAATAAAATTACAGTCGAACCCAAACTTTATCAAAGTAAAAAACAAATAACCCACCCTATCGAAGGCCTTCTCCACATCTAGAGACACAATAATTTCAGTTGAGTCAGATGGGCAGGAAAACAGAATTTTGAGAAGCCTTCTTGTGTTAAAAAAAAATGAGTGTCTTCCGGGGGTGAAGCCTGTCTGGTTATGAGAAATTAAAGGTGGTAATACATGTTCAAGTCGGAAACATAAAACTTTAGCCAGAATTTTAAAATCTATGTTCAAAAGTGATATTGGTCTATAACTACCACAGGAGGTAAGATATTTTAAGAAGCAAAGAAATAGAAGTCTCAGATAAAGTAGGAGGACGGTCTGTTAGGAGGCAACGTTATGTCAATAGATACTAGGGCATGATCAGAGACCACTAGTGCGTGATAAGTGCATAAGGTAATACAATGTAACAATTTATTATCTTACAAAAATAAATCAATTCTAGAGAATGTATGATGAACATGAGAAAAGAATGAAAAGGCCTTGCTCTGAGGATTTTTAAATCTCCAAGGATCAG
Organism: Chanodichthys erythropterus; assembly: GCF_024489055.1. Taxonomy (NCBI): domain Eukaryota; kingdom Metazoa; phylum Chordata; class Actinopteri; order Cypriniformes; family Xenocyprididae; genus Chanodichthys; species Chanodichthys erythropterus. The sequence goes on from NC_090230.1 coordinate 29,120,941, forward strand.
AGAGTCCCAGTTGAGAGGCACCACGTTGGCTGATTTGGTTGGAGAAGACTGGTTAGAAGACTGTCTAGAGATACATCTTGAACCAAGTTAAAGCCCCCTCTAATAATTATATGATGTCCATTTACTTTTGGTAAACCTGAAAAACACTTAACAAAAAACTCATTATTGTCCCAGTTATATGTGACCAATCCCGGAAAGTAGGGACACAAGTCGGTTCTGGGGCATTTTGAGATATTCACAGATTCTGAAAGTGTAGTCTCCAAGCTTTCCAACGATGTTTAACACATGGAAATCTGATAATATTTGGAGAAGTTGTGGCCATTTGAAGGTAGGCACTCAAAAAAGCTCTAAAGAGAGAAAACGCCTCTAAAACTTGTGCAGTTCTCACCTGTTCCCATTCAGTCGGTCACGTTCGACGTACGTCGGACAGACCGACGAATAGGAATCTCGCTAGAGAGGCCAATCTACTTCGAGTGTAACTAAACGAGCCAATGCACATTGGCATGCAATCATATGCATCAGCTGCTCGCCTCGCAGCGCGGGTATATAATGAGCAGCAGGTGCGTTGCATCTTCAGCTTTTCGCTTCGGAGCCAAACCTTCTATGAAGACAGCTACTGAAAGCGAGTGTGGTGAACGAGTCTCTCTTCAAGACGTCTCTTTGTTGCGAGGTGCAGGCGGACAGCGCAGCAGCGGGGCCGATTCTCCTTTTGTTTTTGTTTTTGCCTTTAATTTGATTGAGCAAAGCTGTAATCAGCGTGAAGGCCGTTCTCACGGCTGGTGAAACGGTGCGCCTAGAGCGCTAAAAAGCTGTTGTTACAGCTGGTAAGAGGAGCGCCTTCAAGGAGAGTGCACACGACAGGCTGCACATTCCCTGTCTGTGCTGCAGCGGCTATTCCCCTGCGTGCTTCAGCACCTAAAAGAGTCAGTCCTTGAAAGAGCTAACACGAGTAGTTCGCGTCTTTTTAAAGATGTCGTTCTACTTGTGTGTTTCTGGATGCGGTCGTTACCTGGCGTCTCGGGATGGTCACCAGCGCTGTATCGCGTGCTTGGGCTTAAGGCACGCTGAGGCAGCGTTTGTGGATGAGTCATGTACCCATTGTGGGAAGATGACCATCGCGGAGTTGCGGTCGAGACTCCACTTTCTGCAAAGGGGTGGAGTCCCGGTCCCGACGCCTCGCTCCAATCCTCCTCAGAGGGTTGCTGCGAGCGGCGGGGCTGGTGACTTGAGGATAACGGTGAGCGCGCTTCCTTCGGGGAACCAACCCCCTAGGAACCCTCCCCCCTCGTGCGCTCCGCAGCCAGTAGAGCTGCCCTCGGAACGTGGTGGACCACCCCAGAGGTGTGTACCATCCGTTTCCTTCGGAGCTCCCCCAGGCGACCGGATGTCGATCGCTGCATCGGAGGGTGAGCCTGATACTTCTGGGGAGGATGAGTCGGCGCAGTTGCCTCCTTCGGGGGTGACAACTGTGCCCGACACGGACCCGGAAATGATGGCTATGCTTTCCCGGGCCGCCAACAGGGTCGGGCTCGTGTGGAATCCTCCACCGTGTCCCGAACCCTCGAGGTTGGATGACTGGTATCTCGGGGTGGCCAGGGCTGGTTCTCAGCCCCCCACCCCAGTGCCCTTCTTCCCGGAGGTGCATGAAGAGCTCACGGGCACGTGGACGGCACCTTTTACTGCCCGAAACCGTGTCGGTGGGTCCTCCTCCCTCACCACCCTTGATGGCGGGGCAGCGAAGGGTTACACGCGCATACCCCCTGTGGAACGGGCCGTTGCTATGCAACTGTGCCCTAACTCCACCTGGCGGGGGGAGCCGTCTCTCCCTTCCCGGGCCTGTAAGTACTCGTCGGATCTTACCGGCAAGGCTTATCAGGCCTGTGGGGAAGCTGCCTCTGCCTTACACGCTATGGCGTTGTTGCAGGTCCATCAGGCCAAGGCACTGAGGGACCTGCACGAGGGTGGTCATGATCCACAAGTTCTCCAGGAACTTCGTGCCGCGACGGACCTCGCGCTTCGAGCGACGAAGGTTACGGCGCGGTCAGTGGGTCGTGCGATGTCCACTATGGTGGTCCAGGAACGCCATCTCTGGCTGTGTCTTGCGGACATGAGGGATACCGACAAGGTCAGGTTTCTTAATTCCCCCGTGTCCCAGACCGGCCTTTTCGGCGACGCGGTTGAGAACTTTTCCCAACAGTTCTCGGCTGTACAAAGGCAGTCTGAGGCCATCAGTCACATCCTGCCGAGGCGGTCAGCTGCTGCACCTCCACCGCCGGCGGCACCTCAGACTACCCGTCGCCGAGGGCGCCCCCCTGCAGCCGCCCCCGCTCCCGCGCCCCAGCAGCAGCAGCCTCCATCCAAGCGGCGCCGTGGAGCCGGTCGCGGGCGGGGCGCCCAGCCCGTCCAGCCACCCCCCAAGAAGAAGGGTGGCAAGGCCAAGTCCAAGCGGCCCTAGGACGGGCGACCCGGAGATGGAGGGGACTGCTCTTCAGGAGGTGGTGAATGCACCACTCCTTCCCCCGGAGGAGGGCCGGGTGGAGAATCTTTTGTTGTTTCCTTTTGTTCCGCCGCTGGCTCAACGGCCAGCGGTACCCACATTTTCAAGAAAAGAGCAGTTTCCTTTATCTCCGGGTCCGAAGAGGGCTCGGAGAGCAGTGGGAGGGCTAGAACCTCACCACTCTCATCCACCTCTTCTGTCGCCAGCGGACAGCAGCGAGCAGCAGGTAAGCAAATCCTCGACTGCTCCCTCTGTCCACCCGTGGAGGCAGGTAAGTGTTGCACAGCACACTGTGACCCCGCTTCGGGCCGCCTCACACAGAGAGCCTCCCGGGCCGCGTCCCTGCGTTCCACCTCGCTGCCCCGCGGCGGGTACGCCGGTGGTCCCCTTGGTGCCGCTGGTGCGTTCTCTGGGAGCCTGGCTAGCGCTCCCCAGTCCGTCTCGCTGGCTCCTCCGGACCATCAGGCTCGGCTATGCGATTCAGTTCGCCCGGCGTCCCCCCAAGTTCAGGGGCGTCCTCTTCACTTCAGTGAAAGATGTCGATGCCCCTGTTCTGCGTGCGGAGATTGCAGTCCTACTGGCGAAGGACGCGATAGAGCCGGTCCCTCCAGCCGATTTGAGGTCAGGGTTCTACAGCCCCTACTTCATTGTACCCAAGAAAAGCGGCGGGTTACGACCGATCTTGGACCTGCGAGTTTTGAATCGGAGCCTTCACAAGCTACCGTTCAAAATGCTTACGCAGAAACGCATTTTCGAGTGCATCCGTCCCCGAGATTGGTTTGCAGCGATCGACCTGAAGGACGCGTACTTTCATGTTTCAATTCTTCCGCGACACAGGCCATTCCTGAGATTCGCGTTCGAAGGTCGAGCATATCAGTACAGAGTCTTACCCTTCGGGCTGGCCCTGTCTCCCCGCGTCTTCACGAAAGTCGTGGAGGGAGCCCTTGTTCCCATGAGAGAACAGGGTGTTCGCATTTTCAACTACCTGGACGACTGGCTCATTCTAGCACAGTCTCGGGATCAGTTGTGCGAACACAGGGACTTAGTGCTCAGGCACCTCAGCCAGTTGGGGCTTCAGGTCAACTGGGAGAAGAGCAAACTCGCCCCAGTGCAGAGGATCTCTTTTCTCGGTATGGAGTTGGATTCGGTCGAACGGGTAGCACGCCTCACAGAGGAACGTGCTCGGTCGGTGTTGAACTGCCTGAATACGTTCAATGGCAGGACAGCGGTCCCACTGAAGTTTTTTCAGAGGCTCCTGGGGCATATGGCGGCTGCAGCGGCTGTAACACCGCTCGGGCTGCTTCATATGAGACCGCTTCAGCACTGGCTTCACGGCCGAGTCCCGAGATGGGCGTGGCAACGCGGCACGTTCCGGGTGCCAATCACTCAGGAGTGCCGCCGAACCTTCAGTCCGTGGTCGGACCCTTTGTTTCTCCGGGCAGGAGTGCCCCTAGAACAGGTGTCCCGGCATGCTGTGGTTTTCACAGATGCTTCTGCCACCGGCTGGGGTGCCACGTACAACGGGCATGCAGTCTCAGGGGTTTGGACGGGACCCCATCTGCATTGGCACATCAATTGCCTCGAGTTGCTGGCAGTACGCCTTGCGCTGAGCCGCCTCAAAGGCCTGCTTCGCGACAAGCATGTACTGGTCCGTACGGACAACACTGCGACCGTTGCGTACATCAACCGCCAAGGTGGTCTACGCTCCCGTCGCATGTCGCAACTCGCCCGCCATCTCCTCCTGTGGAGTCGGAAGCATCTGAGGTCGCTTCGCGCCATTCATGTCCCCGGTGTGCTCAACCGTGTGGCCGACGAGCTATCACGAGCTGCGCTGCCCGGAGAGTGGCGAGAGTTCGGAGAGGCTGAGGTAGACCTGTTTGCCTCACCAGAAACCTCCCACTGCCAGTTGTTTTACTCTCTGACCGAGGGAACACTCGGGACAGACGCACTGGCTCACAGCTGGCCCCGGGGCCTGCGCAAATATGCGTTTCCCCCAGTGAGCCTACTTGCACAGACCCTGTGCAAAGTCAGGGAGGACGAGGAGCAGGTCTTGTTAGTTGCGCCTTACTGGCCCAACCGGACCTGGTTCCCAGAACTCTCACTCCTCGCGACAGCCCCTCCCTGGCCCTTCCCTCTGAGGAAGGACCTCCTCTCTCAGAGACGGGGCACTCTTTGGCACCCGCGTCCAGACCTCTGGAAACTCCATGTCTGGTCCCTGGACGGGACGCGGAGGTTCTAGGTGACTTACCCCCCGAGGTACTTAACACCATCACTTCGGCACGTGCACTGTCTACGAGACGTGCTTACGCCTCGAAGTGGAACCTGTTCGTCGAGTGGTGCTCTTCTCGCCGAGAAGACCCCCGAAGATGCTCGATCGGTGTCGTGCTTTCCTTCTTGCAGCAAGGGTTGGAGCGTAGGCTGTCCCCCTCCACCCTCAAAGTCCATTCTGCTGCTATCTCCGCTTACCACGACCACATAGATGGCAAATCTGTTGGTCAGCACGACCTGGTCGTCAGGTTCCTTAGGGGGCGAGACGGTTAAATCCTCCTCGTCCCCCCTCCATACCCTCTTGGGACCTTACTCTGGTGCTCAGAGCACTCCAGATTGCTCCCTTTGAGCCTTTGCTGTCAGCAGACTTAAAGATTCTCTCTATGAAAACTTTGCTGCTGGTGGCATTGGCCTCCATCAAGAGGGTAGGGGACCTGCAGTCATTTTCGGTCGACGAATCGTGCCTAGAGTTCGGGCCGGGTGACAGCCACGTGGTACTGAGACCCCGGCCTGGCTATGTGCCCAAGGTTCCTACCACTCCCTTCAGGGATCAGGTGGTGAGCCTGCAAGCGCTGCCCTCGGAGGAGGCAGACCCAGCCCTGGCTTTGCTCTGTCCAGTTCGCGCCTTGCGACTGTACATAGACAGAACTCGAAGCTTCAGGACCTCAGACCAGCTCTTCGTCTGTTACGGAGGCCAGCAGAAGGGAAAGGCTGTCTCCAAGCAGAGGATGGCCCACTGGATAGTGGATGCCATCGCCCTGGCTTACCAAGCTCAGGGCGTGCCCTGCCCGCTCAGGTTGCATGCCCACTCCACAAGAGGTGTGGCATCCTCCTGGGCGCTGGCTCGTGGCGCCTCGCTAACAGACATTTGTAGAGCTGCGGGCTGGGCGACACCTAACACGTTCGCTAGATACTATAGCCTTCGTGTCGAGCCGGTCTCCTCCCGTGTTCTCGCCTCAGGTCAGAGGCACGGAGAGGCCCCGGCTTAGTGTCGGCTTGCTGCGCTACATGCGCATTCTATTCTCCAGAGAGTCCCTACGGGCAGACCCTGTTGAGTCCTCCGGTTACCCTTCGGCAGCCGACGTGGCGGAGCGTCTGGCGCCAGGCCTATACTCCGTTGTATCCTTGAGAACCGGATTTAGGCTGGGTTCCATATGTGTGACCCTACGGGGATCCCATATGGCTTTTTCCACGGCTGCTCCTAAACGAAGCCCGTGTCTTTCCCTCTGGGAGAACCCATCTCTCACCGAGTGGAGTCACCCCAGTTCTTCCATATGTTGTACAACCTACAAGGTTAGTCCATATGTACTTATCCATATAACTCCTTCGGGGAAGGATATGGCTTCCGCAGCGTTCCTTATCGCATGTAAGGCTACGCTTTCCCAGCGTTATCCAATTGTCGCACTGAGTGGGTTTTGGGAACAACAGTGATCGACCCTCTCTGCGTGAGCCTGGTCCCACCGTCCTTAGGCAAGGGGGTTCAGGTGGCTCACGACAGAGCGCTGGAAGAGGGCAGCCCCTGTGGCGCTTTGGTAGGGATTCCTATTCGTCGGTCTGTCCGACGTACGTCGAACGTGACCGACTGAATGGGAACGTCTCGGTTACTTAGGTAACCCTCGTTCCCTGAAGGAGGGAACAGAGACGTACGTCCCGTCGCCACAGGCGTTGTCCTGCTGATGCTGCCGCCTGCTGGGTTCGGCTCCTCAGCGAAAACCTGAAGATGCAACGCACCTGCTGCTCATTATATACCCGCGCTGCGAGGCGAGCAGCTGATGCATATGATTGCATGCCAATGTGCATTGGCTCGTTTAGTTACACTCGAAGTAGATTGGCCTCTCTAGCGAGATTCCTATTCGTCGGTCTGTCCGACGTACGTCTCCGTTCCCTCCTTCAGGGAACGAGGGTTACCTAAGTAACCGAGACGTTCTCACCTGTTGGGAATGACAATAGGGCTCATTTACATCTCATTTAGATAAGCCATACCCCCTGTAAAACTGCATGGTTGCATAGCAACGACAGACGCAACAGGAAAAATCAGACCGCATACTATTAATAATAAAGGATAATGTGCATTGTAAATGTCAGTAATTTATCTTTTAACTCTCTGGAGTCAGGTAACGCGCCGGCACGTTTTGCAGGATTTTTTTCACATTGCAGCAAAACAGACTTAAAATACTCCGTCATTTCTTGTCATAGAGACATAAGTAATATATCAATTGAAACTATAGAAGGTCTTCTTTTATTTGTGTACACTCAGAGTAGAAACACAATGTTGTGCTTTTTGTAAAAGAAAGAAAACAAACAGGATGCGTGATCTCTCCTCTCCCTCTGAACGAAGTCCAATCTGATAGTTCTCAGAAAATGAACTGTTACTTATGAATACTAATGACAAAAAAAAATACACTTATGTCTAAAGAAACGTTGCAATGTCAGGTTTTAAATCGTGTAAGTCAAATCGAAAACAAACATTCTGTGTTTATGTAATCTGTATGAAAAGAGAGCCATGTCAGAAGTCCGAGATTCAGCTCATTACCTGCTAATGCGGCCACGCCCACGGAGCCAGCGCTATTCAGAGGCAAATACTGAGGCAATACTTCTATGCATCGTCTCAATCATGTATTTATTGTCTTGCAAAGTGTTTATCTGGATGTTAAAGCCATGGTTAGCGATCTCTAGAAGACATGCCGTTAGTTCCTGGTTCCTGTTCTTCTTTATATGAATTTGTGGTCTAAAGGTGTACAGAGTGCCCTCTGGCTGCAAGTATGAATTGAAAACACAGTATCCAACGCTCATAATGATGACAATGAATATTGAATAATAAATATTACTCCTCAGTATAGAAAATTGACATAAACATATAAGAATCCATCAATATTTCTCCAAATGTTTTATTTACAATATTTCTCCTTTTGGAGAGGCACCTGATTCAACAATATTAGTCCATTTGGTCTCTGGAAGGTCTTTCAATGCTCTTAAATTTAGATATTTGTCACAAACCAGATAAAGTGACTTCTTAGATATAGTGTCAAAGAGACCAAGTTCAGGTGTTCTAAACTAAAGTAATCTTCCATCAACCTCCTGCCAATCTCCTACATTTACATCCACACTGATGCTGGGTAATACATTCTTAACTATCTCTGTTTGCAATGGTATTGCAGGAAAAGACTACTGAATCTCAGATAATAATTTTTCAACAGTCCGAACAGAATGGATACCAATCTTCATGGCCAGATTTTCTGCAGAAATCCATCGGTCCATTGACCTAAGATGACAGATTTTACATACTCCTGCTCTCACCATGCTTGTGCAGACACCTCTAGATTTTAAAATCACACTAGATAGAAGAGGATTAAAAAGTAAAGGTTCTTTAAGAACCCACTCATGAGTTATCTCAGACTTCTCGTTTAACAATAAATATTTGCCATGCATTTAATACTGATGCATAAAAAGAATAGAGTCCATTAAAATCCACTTCCCTCAAATTAATCAAAAAAAGGTGTCTATCCAAGTTCATCTGCCCCACTTTATTCAATAAAGCTCAAGCTATTTTTGTCCAGTTCTGAGACTGATGATACAGGAGTCTTTGTGCAGTCTGCAGTCTAAAAGCAGCTACTTTGGACTTAATGTCCAAAAGGCCTTGGCCTCCTTCACTTAACTGCAGATACAATACTGACACTCTTAGCCAATGTTGTCCATCCCAAAAAAAAATTAACAAAATTTTTTTTCAATTTCCCTAATAAAATCATCTGGTGGGTTCAACACAATTAATTTATGACATAGGATAGAAGCGGCAAGATTATTTATAACCAGCACTCTTCCTTTATAAGATAGTTGAGGTAAAATCCAGTTCCTTTTTGATAATCTATTGCAAATTTTATCTTTAACACTGTCCCAGTTTTTCATTTGATACACTTCTGAACCTAAAAAATTGCCTAAAAACTTAAAACTGTCTTTTTCCCACTTTACATTTCCAGGTATAACAGTTAAAGGCATTTTTCTTTTATCATTGCACCAAAATGCTTCCGTTTTACTCTAGTTCAGTTTTGCAGATGATGCTCTCTCATATGAAGAAATACTGTAATTAACAATATCAATATCTCTTTGATCTTTCACAATTACAGTAATATCATCTGCATATGCTGTTAACTTAAACACATTACAATTACCAACAACCTTTATACCAGACAGATCTTTTCTTAATAAACACATGAGTGGCTCCACTGCTAAAGCATATAACTGACCAGACAGTGGGCATCCTGGGCATCCTTGTCGTATACCTTTAAGTAGTCTTATTGGTTTGCTTAACCCACCACCTATTTTTAGAATACAAGAGGCATTCATGTATAAAAGTTTGATCCAAGAAATAACAACATCTCCAAACCCAAAAGCACTCATTTCAAACAGAAAACCATGGTCAACTCTATCAAATGCTTTTTCTTGATCCAGGAACAGAAAGCCAAAATTCACATGTAGTTTAGAGTAATCCACAATGTCTCTAAACATAAAAATGTTATCAAATAATGTTCTTTCTGGAATGCAGTAGGATTGGTCATGGTGTATTAAAACTCCCAGTACAGTTTTCAGCTTATTTGCCAAAACTTTAGCTATTAATTTATAATAAGTTGTTAAAATTGACACAGGCTTCCAGTTTTTAAGAACACTCAAGTCACCCTTTTTTGGTAATAGCATTAATACTGCCCTTTGGCAACTTGTGGGAAGACGTTTTTCTTTAAAACACTCTTGGACCACCTCATAAAAGTCTTTTCCACTGTATTTCCACACAGCTTTATTAAAGTCCACTGATAGACCATCAATTCCAGGTGCTCTACCTGGTTTCATCTGTTTAACAGCATCAGTTAACTCCTCAAATGAAAAAGAACTGTCCAAATTCTTACTCTGTGTTTTAGTAAGAGTAGGCAGCTGTTACAACAGCTGTGAAGCACATTCAGTATCAGTTTCTTATTTTCTATACAAGTCTGAATAAAAGTCCACTGCAATCTTTCTCATTTATCTTACATCAGAAGTATTTTGTCCATCAGGTGTTGTCAAACAATACATTTCATTTTGTTGTTTTGACACTTTTTCTAAATTAAAAAAAAAAAAAAAAGCAGTGGGAGCATCCATCTCATGTACAGACATAAAACGAGATCTTATCAGGGCACCTTTAGCCCACACTTGCAACAAATATTCTAGATCTTGCTTCTTTTTACATAAAATGCCAGCTGAAGATGAATTAGAATTCTGAACCATACCAGATGTAATGTGTAAAATCTCTTGTTCTATTTCAGAAATTTTTTGTTTAATTTTTCTTGTTGCAAAACATGTATACTGCTGACAAAAAATTTGTATTTGTGTCTTTCCTATTTCCCACCACTGTATCAAATTATCAAATTAATTTTTCTTAGAACCCCATTCATTCCAAAACGATTCAAATTTCTCATAAAAATCTTTTTCTTTCAGCAATGCAATATTACATTTCAAAACAATATTTACTGTAATAAAATTGTGATCTGATAAACAACATGGAAAAATATTACACCCCATTCTATTATTTTCAGTACCTTTGACATAAAACCTGTCAAGTCTTGCTACACTTATCATTCCTTGTGAAACTTTTGTCCATGTATATTGTTTAATCTCTTTATTCCTATCTCTCCATAGATCTACCAGATCATTCTGAATTGTAATGCTTTTTAACCCTCTGGAGTCTGAGGCTGATTTGGGGCTTGGAGAAGTTTTGACATGCCCTGACATTTGTGCTTTTTTCAGTTGTTTAAAAACATATAAATGACAAAAGTGTCATTACACTGTATTCAGCACAAACTAGGCTACAGGGCAATTCCAGCGTTATGGACGTGACATTTGGAGTCAAAACTTGAAATATAAATGCTCAAAGAATGCATTTAATAGCAACATATTGAACCGTCTATTTATATATTCATAATCCCTTACTAAAGGAGTCCAGACATTAGAAAAATGTCAGTCTACTCAACTGTTTTATTTTTTAGATGAGGGAAATATACAGCGTTACGGACGTGACAAAAAAAGTCACTAAGTTTTGGGTGACAACATATTTTTTAAGAATTCTGTGAATTACATTGCGCAAACCAAAAGTAATACTGCCCACCGAATAAAGAAGGGTTGGCTCTCCACAGAGCATAAAATAATAATTTTATTTCATTTTTCGTGTTCGCATTAATGAGGAAAAAACAACGTTACGGATGTGACAGTTTTCCGTTACGGATGTGACCGGTCTGAAAGCGGCACAGAAGACTGGTTTAAAACTGCTTTAAAACTTTCACAGAGACCTCAAGCAAGCATGTACACCACCAAATATTGAAATCTGGGATACCAGTATGGTAAGACTCCACAATTGATCAACTTTTTACTAAACTTTATACAAATGTAACGTTATACTCTGTAGTGCAAAAGGTTATAGATTAGACCTATTTCTCATGTTGACAAGCATGTGCGTTGTTCAAGAATCAATTTAGAGACCATGATTTTCCTTCTTACAGAACTGCATGCTAAAATACATTGACAAATATTAATGTTTATCATAAAGCAGTTTAAAATCGCATGTTTTCCCCACAGTCAGGTGAACCGATTGACACTATTGCCAATCGCAATCATGTCAGTTTTATGTTTTGTGTATGAATGACCACACGGTTTTTTTCGTCTAGTTTTCAGAGTTTAAAGCGGAGTCTTGAGTCAAAATGATCAAACTTTATTTCAAGTCAAAATTATTGCAATCGTATTATTTTCATTTTGTTTGATCGCGCGGATTGTGATCATTATAGGCTAGGCTATTCATTTTTAACCAACAGGTAACGCGACATCCCAATTCCCGAGGGAAGTGTCCTATGAGACACAATGCTCTTCTATAAGTTGTACTGTATCATATAGGCCTACCTTTTGATGTTCATATTTCGTTCTCTGGCAAGAGGAAGAGAAGATCGATTCATGTGCGCCTGATCCGCCGCTTACAGGCGCTGCAGAAGCTAATCTGTCACACGCCGTAGGCTATTAAAGAGCGACATCTATTGTTTAATTTTTGAAAAAAAAAAATAATAAAATCGACTGAATTTGAAAGTTAAACCTTTTTCATATTAAAACTAACAAAGCACAAAGAGTATTGCGATTATTGGGTATGTTCTGATATGGTAAGCCTGAAACAGATGATAGCAATATAAAGAAGCAAACTCATAGGATTTAATATGAAGCGTCCGTAACGGTCACGTCCGTAACGCTTATTATGGTTGTTCACAGCAACGTAGTGAAATGAATTGTTGATCCTAATAAGCATAAACATAATTTAGCTTTGCATATAAAGTTTCAAGTTATTTGCATTTATAATTGTTATATGACATAAACTTAATCATTAAAACGTTACGGACGTGACAGAGCACTGAAGCGTCCTGACCTCTTTATTCTAGCCCTTATAAATTCATCAGGCAGTGCTGTTATGACTAAATGAGTGTATTTATTTCTCAGGCATGTATCCATCTTTCTACACAATGCTTACTGCTAAAATTAAAGTTTAAAAAATGGGGTCTTTGATCCCTTTTTTGAAAGCATGAAATATGGTTGGTTGAAAATTTAATTTAAGCATTGTTACTTACCACATATATTGTGGATAAACAAGGCAATTTTCTTAAAATTTCTGTTAGAGCACATTAATACAGTATATTACAGACCTAAATGGACAATTTAAAAAGGGTTTTGTTCTTTTGGTTAAAACTTTTTTTTTTCATAGTAAAGATGACCTTTGCGTGGAATTGCCCTACAATAATATGTGAGGAACATGTATGTACATGTTTGTATTTTTGAAGGTATAATGTTTATGCGTGGTTATTGAAAAAAACAAACAAAAAAAGTCACTGAAATAAGGCCAAAAAAAGTATATTAAATCTGTGTTCACAAGACTTCTGGGTATTGGAGGTTGTAGACTAGAGTTTTTGCTTCAGAATTATGTAAAAATTATGCTGCCTACTCCTTCATATAAAACAATATATTGATTTAGTTTTTGTAAGACACTTTTTGTCAAGAAACACAGTATGCGTGGAGGCGTGAATCATCGTGAATAATGGGCCATTTACACCTGAGAAGACAAAAGAATCACATAATAATGACCTGAAATGACTTGCATATTAATGAGGCCTTTCAGTCAGGTAGGCTGTGAAAAAAACCCTCTGTAATAATGTCTCAGCTCATCATAAACAGCAATACTGTGAAATATTATTACAATTTAAAATAATGGTATTCTATTATATTCTTTAAAATATAATGTATTTCTGTGATGCAAAGTGTCTGAACAGTTATGTTACCTCTATGGCATTTCATATAGGCTTTTAGCTTAAAAGCATGCACATTTGGAGAAATATTGATGGATTCTTATATATTTATGTCAATTTTCTATACTGAGAAGTGATATTTATTGTTATCACTATGAGTGCTGGATACTGTGTTTTCAATTCATACTTGCAGCCTGAGGGCGCTCTGTACACCTTTAGGCCACACATTCATATAAAGAAGAAAAGGAACTAGGAACTAACGGCATGTCTTCTAGAGATCGCTAACCATGGCTTTAACATCCAAATAAACACTTTTCAAGACAATAAATACACAATTGAGACAATGCATACAAGTATTGCCTCTGAATTTGCGTCTGAATAGCGCTGGCTCCGTGGGCGTGGCCACATTAGAGGGTAATGAGCTGAATCTCGGACTTCTGACATGGCTCTCTTTTCATACAGATTACATAAACACAGAATGTTTGTTTTCGATTTGACTTGCATGATTTAAAACCTGACATTTCAACGTTTCTTTAGACATAAGTGTAATTTTTTTGTCATTAGTATTCATAAGTTACAGTTCATTTTCTGAGAACTATCAGATTGGACTTCATTCAGAGGGAGAGGAGAGATCACGCACCATGTTAGTTTTCTTTCTTTTACAAAAAGCACAACATTGTGTTTTTACTCTGAGTGTACACAAATAAAAGAAGACATTCCGTAATTTCAATTGATATATTACTTATGTCTCTATGACAAGAAATGACAGAGTATTTTAAGTTTGTTTTGCTGCAATGTGAAAAAAATCCTGCAAAACGTGCCGGCGCGTTTTCGGACCTCAGGGAGTTAAGAAAGAAGCTGATACAGAATGTGGTTCTTCATTATTCCTATCTAAAATGAAATTAAAAGTACAATTCCAATCCCCTCCAATGATTAATACACCATCCAAAGTATAACTTTTAAAAAAAATCTCCTAATTTTCTAAATATTATGATTCTATCTGACCCTTTGTTTGGAGCATAAATATTTATAAAAACAAATAACTGCTTTTTAATCATAGCGTTCACCATGATAACACGTCCTTTCTCTATTTCCATTTCTGATAAAATATTAACATCAAGGTGAGCTGGAAATAAAATACACTTCACCTGACATTTGTGCCATGGATAAAGCAAATTTTTCCTCTCCACCACAGGTTTAACTCAGATTCATTTTTTATATCACTGTGAGTTTCTTGTAAAAATATAACTTCAGCTTCTTTAAGCCCAAGAAATTCATTAAGTAAAGCTCTTTTCCCCCCATCTCTCATACCATTCACATTTAAAGATCCTAATCTAAGAATCTGCATTACAGGATAGAGTGAAAAGAAAAGCAAAACATGCCAGAAAAGCAAAACAAAAATAAAGATAGATCCCATACCCATGTGCTTTATTTTTTTTCCTTTTGACAATTTCACGTTATGTTTTTGAGCTTTACGTACAATTTAAAATAAGATCTAAGATTGCTATCTGGTTTCGGTGCAGTAAATTATCTCTTAATATAAACAAGACAAACTACATCGTATTTCATTCCAAACAAAATCAATTGGCAAATAAGCATTTCTGTCTTAAAATTAATGAACAAATTATTGAAAGAGTAAACACCACTAAATTTCTTGGAATCTTTATTGATGAATGTCTACAATTTAAATGTCATATTGAGCAGTTAATAAAAAAATTATCAAAATACGTTTGATAATATATAAATAATAATAAATATATTATTTTTCAAAATAAGAAATTTTCTCCCACAGTCAGCACTTGTCATCTTATATAAAACCTTGTTTGAGTCTCATATAAATTATTGTAATGTCATATGGTGTAACACATTTACTAGCTACCTGAAAAAAATACAGTCTTTACAGAAAAAAATTATATGGGTATTAACGTGGTCTGAGCCAAATACCCCTTCGCGTCCATTGTTTCATCGCCTTGGTCTATTAAGACTAACCGAATATAATACTTTTCATAATGCCTGTATGATATTCCAGGTTGTTCATAAGTTAAATTACAGGTTGTGTGAACCGACCCCAGCATACACTTTTAATTACTGGTAAAATAAGACGATTGAAATGTACGAGCCTGAGTGTAGTCTGTAGAGGTCCACAGATTTGGAACGGGCTTGAGGACAACCTTAAATTGTTGCATTCTGTCTCCGTTTTCAAGAAAAATCTGAAGGAAAAACTGCTTTTAACATATACTTCTTGATAATTTTGAAAGTGTTATATTTGTGCTGGGATCGTCTGTTTGCTGTAGTCTTGTCTTGATGTATTTATATGTATTTGTGTTTAATGGATTGAGCTTTTTGTTCTTGTATGTTGTATGTTTTATGGTGTGATTGGGTATTGGGCCCCCTTTTAAAAGCTTTCAATAGCTTCTTTGGGGTTTCCCCTTTTTACACACATTAACTTTTCTTAATTATTGTTAATTTTGTCTTTAAAATGATGAAGTGTGTGAAATAAATAAATAAAATAAAATAAGTACAGTAGCAAGAAACTTTTTCAGCCGAAATCTTTTTTGTTTTGAAATAACATCATAGCCAACCGTCTTCTGAGCTTTCACCACTGATTTAATAAACTTATTAACATCAGGGAAATATTTTACAACATCCACCTTTTTCCCTTTGGTTAAATCCAGAAACTCGTTTAATTCATCGACAGAATACACGTCATCCAAAGACTGACTGCAATCAATCTCCGAAACCTCCGAACAATTATCACAATCCTCCATCAGTTCTTCATCACTATTTTCATTCTCCACAAGTGCATTAAACTGTAACCCACAAACACTCAGAACCTCATCACCATAAGCACATTGATTATCCTTAACAGCAACGTCCTCCTTGAAGACATTCGGGCCTACAACATTATCACCAGCTCGCATAGGTGAAATAAACTCACTCACCTCTGACTTTGAACTTGGATCAGTAGCACTCTGCTCAGCTGGAGAACCATTCCGAGAAATAACGCTGGGTTCACCTGCCGAAACTGAAGCCTCCAAATCCTTCTCGCTAATCCCGTTTGTTTTTTTTTTTGTTTTTTTCTGGTGTCACTACCTCCTTTACAGCAATGGGCCGTTTTTTTTTCTTTGATCAATTTGCTCATCATTATTCCCATTGTTCTTTTCATTTTCTGATCGTTTCTTATGCGGACATGTCCAGGATCATCGTATTCAAAACAACACAAACTATCTGTCGTTGCAAAAATCATATAGGAACTGTCACCATGTTGAATGCGAAACGAGATATCCAAAGACTGAGATTGCGCATTTAAAAACATGAACACTTGTCTTCGAAAATACAGCACATGTATTAAAACTGCATTTTTACACCCAAGTGGAACAATTTTAATGGATCCAGCAAAGTTTCCAAAGCTTCTTAATTCCTTTATAATTTTCTCATTAGAAATGAATGGAGGCGCGTTTGAAATGGTGACCTTAGTAGCAGGTGCACGCAAAGGCATTACTTGCAACAGGGTATGCCTTATTCATTCTAGAGGCCGATGCTATATTTTTGTGCCCAACAATATCACCCATTTCTAGAAGCACATCTTCAACTGTAAACGCTTGATCTGAAAACACTTTGCATCCATTCTTAATAGAGAACCCTGGCATTCCCTCACCTGAGAGACACGCCATGGCTTCCCCTTACCACAGAATGAATCACTCTGGTGTTTTTTCTTAAAGTAAATAAATAAACCAAAACATGATGATTAAACCCCCAAAAAACATAAATAGAAAATTAAAACAAAAAGAAAAATAGCCTTGAAATCCAATTCAAGCATGCCGCTCTCACACCCTACACCACACTTCCGCTCCCAGCATGCAATCCACACACAGAGAGAGAGAGAGAGAAGAGAATACAAAACAATTGCGACAGTTCCTGCGACTGGTATCAATTTCACCACCATCAATACAAAATGCCCCTGGCAGATTGACTATTGGAGTTAGCAGAGAGTGACTTAACAGAGTTATGTCACATGTTCCGATGAGCGGGCAGATGCAGCAAAGTCCTCAGCCTCTGTCACCGAAGAGAACATCTTCTTGCCTCTGTCTTTGGTCCAGATGGAGAGCCGTGCAGGGGAAAACAAAATTCGATTGAATCAAAGGTTGTATAGTTCTGCCATCACGGACTGGTATTTAACGCATTAAGTAGCCACTTCAGGCACGTAATCCTCGTAGATGGCGACTGGGCTGCCTTGGTAAACAAGTTTGCCTCTTTTGGCTCAAGCTTCACGGATGATCATATCTTTTTGATGGTAGCAGATGATAACTGGCCTCCGTTTCTTCCCAGTTGCTGGTTTACTAATGAGAGCTCTGTGTGCCCGGTCTATCTCCGGCAGAGAGGGAAAGATGTCCTCTCTCAAAATGTCTACGAGAACTTGCACGAAGAAAACTGAAGGACGTGGCCTTTCTGGTAAGCCAACAATCCGAATATTGTTACGGCAACTGCATGATTCCAGGTCCAAAACTTTGTCTTGTAGCTTCGCGCTGTTCTCAGCCAGTGTGGTGCAGGTCGCTTCCAACACTCGTACCCACTCATCTAAATCATTGGCACTCAATTCGAGCAAAGCAGTTTTATGTGTGTGATCTGACAACCTGGTCTGAATGCTGTCAATCTTCTCCTTGAGTGTTGAGATGGCTGTTTTAAATTCGGCTGATAGGGTCTGTTGATGTTGCTCTAGGAGCTTGGCCATCGCCGCCATGTTAAGCTTGCTAGCAGCGTCATCTGCAGAGTCTGTTTTCATATCTTTTTTGCTCTGCTTAGCCGATTTAGACGTCATGTTTAGACAGAATTATAGCATGCATGATAGACTGTTGTTTGAACCTAAAAAAAAAAAAGTAAATGATTACATGGGCTTAAAATGTTAGATTGGACTAGAAAATGGAGTGAGAAACAAACACGTCTATTCCATTAATCCTCTTAACCAGAAGTCGCTGCTTTTAAATGAACATTTATTTAATATAAAAGTTCTTCTTTGGCAAAATTGCATTTCCTTAATAGCCTAAACACTTAAATTGTAACTGTTTCCATCACTGCAACGTCCTGAACACACACACAAGAAATTAAATACATTCAACCCAAGCAAAGTCTGAATATGGGCTTTATACAAAGTTTTGTCATGGAACTCTAAGAAGATCATTCACTGCTGTCACTTAAGTTTTCTAGGTATTCTCAAATGAAAGCAAGAGCACCCCAGTTGGTGCTACAGTTGTATCATTTTGACAAACTGTATCTTTTTGAGCTCTGGATAACATCAGGTGTTTCCATTAGCTGTGAGGTTTGCAGTGGTGGCAGCCATTTCTTCAAGGAAGAAGCTTTCTCTTCATTGGTGTTTGTGTGATGGCACTATGGCGGTGATCAAGTCCTCTTGTTTGTGTATGTGCGCCTTCAGTAAGTGCAAAAAGGCTGTTCTTACAGCTGGTGACGTGCGTTTTCAGAGTGATAAAACGCTGTTATTGCAGCTGGTAAGAGCTGTGCCTTCTACGAGAGTGAGTGCACACTACAGACTGCACATTCCCTGTCAGGGTTGTCACATCAACCCAGTGCTTGCTTGGCGCTCTAGGTGTGCGGTCTCCTTGCCTATTCTCCTTGCATATTCTCCATTGTAGTGCCCTCCCTGGTGGCCACCAGAAGAGGTCTACTTTGGTGAAATAGCTTTGGTGACTTGAGGATTAAGGGCTTCTCCTTTGGGAAACCAACCCCTTAGGGCCCCTCCCCCTCTAGGGCATTGCAAACTGTAGAGCTTCTGGATGGGATTGCTGGTTCTTCTCTTAGGGGAACCTAGCATTCTATTCGGGGCACCAACTGAGGTTTAGAGGTCAATTGCTGGATCAGAGAGAGGGCTGTTATGCTTTGGAAATGAGGGTGATGCTGATCTTCCCACTGTTATGGTGTTCTTCTGCTGATATTTAAGTCATGTCACCTTTTTCTATATAGTGCTTTTTACAATGCAGATTGTGTCAAAGCAGCTTTACAGTGATAACTGGTATATAATTTTGGCTGCACAGCAGCTCTTAAAGAAAATGGTGTCAATGCAGACTGTCAAATGCCAAACACTGTTGAATATCAAATGTCAAGTGTCCCCAACTAAGCAAGCCAAAGGTGATAGCGGCAAGGAACCCAAACTCCAACAGGTTACATCAGGTGGCAAACAGGTGACAAATGGGTATTAAAATGGAGAAAAAACCTTGGGAGAAACCAGGCTTAGTCGGGGGGCCAATTCTCCTCTGGCGAACAGTGCTTTGTTACGATTCAGGTAGCTATCATAAGTTTGATAGGATCGCAACATTCAAAGTATTTATTCCAGTTCAATCCAGTTGAGGATCGTATTCATCACACCGGTATGGATGGTTTGTTGAGGATCTGTGCCACTGGTTGTCGTGTCGATGAGGCCTTCACAATGGATGATCTAGTTGACTCAATCTCTGCTGATACTTCAGGGCTGAGTGGTGGTCGTGTCAAGGCACAGGTACTCGATCTCACCTGGATACGGCCCAGATCTGGTTGACTACGGTAAACTTCGGGATAAACAGAAAGACTAATATTAGCATAGATGCCATTCTGCTTCTGATGTAACGAGTACATCTGCTGTTATAGGAAGTGTTCCCGGTTCCGGCTGACCTAATTTATGCAACCTAATAATCCTTTAATGGATTTGAAAATATAAATTGATAATGTTTTATGTGTATGCCAGGTTAAAGAGATGTATCTTTAGTCGAGATTTAAACTGACAGAGTGTGTCTGCTTCCCGAACAATGCTAGGGAGATTGTTCCAGAGTTTAGGTGCCAAAAAGGAGAAGGATCTACCGCCTGCGGTTATTTTTGATATTCTAGGTATTATCAGCTGGCCTGAATTCTGAGATTGCAAGAGATGTGAAGGACTATAGATTTAGATGTGAAGGATCCTAGATATAGGACAAGATTTTAAAATCTATGCATTGTTTAACAGGAAGCCAATGCAGTGATGACAGAACTGGGCTAATGTGGTCATACTTCCTAGTTCTAGTAAGAACTCTAGCTGCTGCATTTTGTACAAGCTGTAGTTTATTTATCAAGCGGGAGGAACGACCACCCAGTAGAGCATTACAGTAATCTAGCCTCGATGTCATGAACGCATGAACTAACTGTTCTGCATTCTTCATTGAGAGCATATGTCGTAGTTTAGATATATTTTTAAAATGGAAGAATGCGGTTT
Organism: Chanodichthys erythropterus; assembly: GCF_024489055.1. NCBI lineage: Eukaryota > Metazoa > Chordata > Actinopteri > Cypriniformes > Xenocyprididae > Chanodichthys > Chanodichthys erythropterus. The sequence continues at coordinate 29,141,234 of NC_090230.1, forward strand.
TACAGATGCTAGTAACATGGCCTTCAAATGGAAGATTGGTATTGAAGAGCACACCCAAGTTCCTAACTGACGATGAAGACTTAGAGAAGCCATCAAGTGTTAGACAGTATTCTAGGTTATTACGTGAAGAAGTTTTTGGTCCAAAAATTAGAATCTCTGTTTTTCCTGAATTTAGTAGTAGGGAATTACTAGTAGTTCACATAGTTCACAGCCATGCTTTCCCGGGCCTTTCCGGGTGTGTGTGGAAACCTTGGCAGTATGGAGCTATATTGGTGCAAAAATATGAAACGGCAAAAGTGCCAAAAGTTTTTTCCTCTCTCACTACCCTCAACAGTGGGGTGGCTGTGCGCAGACCACACCCACCTGTATGTGAGGCAAAGGCACTCTTTATGCACAAGGGTAGTTCTGAGCCAGGATTGAGCTAATCAAGTCACGGTGCATGCCCTCAACCGGACGATGTCCTCGGTGGTCCAGAAGCGCTCCCTGGCTTACTTTACACAGGTGCAAGAGGTCGTCTAGCTAGAATTTTTTGGCACTCCCATCACACAAGTTGGCTCTTTGGTGACACTGATGGGGACTGAGCCCAGCAGTCCTCCGCACTCAGTAGCAGGGGAGCTTCTCCCAATGTACCATCTGAGTTCCTCGTGGGCCACCCCTCAGTCTGCTTGCCACCAAGGGTGTCATCCCCTGCCAAAAAAATGTATCTATCTATCTATCTATCTATCTATCTATCTATCTATCTATCTATCTATCTATCTATCTATCTATCTATCTATCTATCTATCTATCTATCTATCTATCTGGCACAGCCTGCTCTACTGTGTGTGCCACAGGAAGACGATGCTACCCGCCTCTGCTGCTGTTTAAGTGGTTGGTGAAATATCATCTCTGAGATGGGTGACCCAGAGATGGGTGGGCTGCTCTTCCCTGGAGAAGGAGGGCCAGGCAGAGAATCCTTATTAGTCAAAATTTTGTTCCACTGGAGTTACAGTGGCATCAACATTCTGAAAAAAAGAAAAAAGAGCAGATCTCTGGATCCAAAAAAAGGCACGGAGAGCAGTGGGAGGCCAGAAACCTCACCACTCTCATCCTCCTCTTTTATCGCCAGTGGACAGCAGCACGCGGTTTGAGGATGCAACCAGACCTCACTCCCCCCCCTGCCTACTGTGGAACCAAGTAAGTGTTGCACAGCACACTCAGTCGCTACTGCGGGCCGTCTCTAAAACAGAGTCCCCCCGAGCAACGTCCTTGTGTTCCACCTCACTGCCTCACTGCGGGTACACCTGTGGTCCCCTTGGTCCCTCTTGTCCCTCTTTCTTTTGGAAAAAAAAATGTTTTTCTCCATTTACAGTAGCACTGCAGGTGTGTGATGTAACAATATAGGAATCCTGATGTTCTGTTGATTATGCTGCTTTTTGTGCATGTAAAACTAAACCACTGGAAAACAGATTTTGTAAGTTTTTAATGGGTCACAGACACTTATCCATTCTAATTTAATTTAATTCTAATTTAACATAGTCTTGTTGGTTAACAAGCTTTTTTTCAGTAAAAAATCAAATGAAATAATACGGAAATAAAACGAAATGAACATCCCTATTAAATACTGCTGGATATTGCCATATAATTTGACATTTCATTTGCACAGTAATTCACATTCGTCAATGAAAGTGAGAAGCTTGGATTGTATAGCTCTGTTGTATTATGTTTTATGGGTAAAATTATAATGACGTAGTTTTATAATTTAGCTGAATTTTAAAATGAGGTATTTGCGTAAAAGTACATACATTTGGTAGAAACTTTCCTAAGCAACTTACATTGCATTCAGTGTATGAATTATTTTGTATTAGTCTATGCATTTCCTGAGAATTGAACCTGTGATCTTGTCAGTCTACAATAACACAGACACAAAGTGCTTTGAAAAACTGCATTTAATGGACATGTAAGACACAGCACAAGTAAGTCATATTATATGCTTGCTTGTAGATGTGGTGTGATGTCTCATCTTCATTCTTCATCCTTGCTCTTTGGTAAAGAAAAAGACATTTACAAAAATGAATTTGCATGTTTTTTTTGAGTGAGAAACTTGTGTATATTAAGCAATGCATATTAAGATACCTCTACCCCTTTTGCAAAATAAATAAATAAATAAATAAATAAAAACATTACAATACCTTCCCGACCTCACGGCTCTTGGCCCTCAGCTTGTTGACCTGGGACTCGGCGATGTCAGCACGCTCCTGAGCCTCCTCCAGCTCATGTTGCACCTTCCTGTACCTGGACAGGTGAGTGTTGGCCTGCTCCTCCTGTTAAAATAACACAAGATATCCAACCCATTTCATAGCAGTGCATTCATGGCACTGGACGCTTTTGTCAATACTAAAACTTCATGCTCCATACATTTGATTTTAGACTTACAGATTCTTCAGCCTGGCGCTTGTAGGCCTTCACTTTCAGCTGCAGCTTGTCTACCAGATCCTGCAGTCGGATCACGTTCTTCTTGTCTTCCTCAGTCTTTGGGTGTAAATATTGGACATGGTCTTAGTTAAACTGTATATTATTAAGAAAGGTGGTGAATTTCTTATCCTTGGGTATTTTTACCTGGTAGGTGAGCTCCTTCACCCTCCTCTCATACTTGCGCACTCCTTTCACAGCATCTGCACCACGCCTCTGCTCAGCTTCAACTTCAGACTCTAACTCACGCACCTTCAGTACAGAGTTATTGTTTCACCTGTCAAATCTCTGGCATGACCAGTACATCTAAAAATGTGTTTTGTTCCTAACACTCAAATTTACCCTGGACTCCAGTTTCTGGAGCTGTTTCTTTCCACCCTTCATGGCCAGACTTTCAGCCTCATCCAGACGGTGCTGCAGGTCTTTGACGGTCACCTCCAGGTTCTTCTTCATCCTCTCCAGGTGAGCACTGGTGTCCTGCTCCTTCTTCAGCTCCTCAGCCATCATGGCAGCCTGAAATATAAGCCAAATGAAATGAGTTAATCAAGATTCAAATACAATGCAAATAACAATTTACATTCTGTTTCTTTATTCTAATTTAAACACTCACATCAGTGATGGCCTTCTTGGCCTTCTCCTCTGCATTTCTGGCCTCCTGGACTGAATCATCCACCTCACCTTGAACCTGGACCAGATCAGCCTCAAGCTTCTTCTTGGTGTTAATAAGACTTGTATTCTGTGGGATGTAAGCAGTTAGTCTACAGTGTCTACAGTTTATCATGTATCCTGAATTTGTTCCTGGTATTTAGTAATTGTTTGTACTTGTGAGTGCAGCAGTCCCACACGCTCGCTGGCATCAACCAGCTCCTGCTCCGCCACTTTGCGGCCTCTCTCTGTTTGCTCCAGTGCAGCTCTCAGCTCCTCAATCTCTGCTTGCATCAGGTTATTCCTGCGCTCCACCATGGCCACCTGCTCCTTCATGTCCTCCTGTCCTCTGAGAGCGTCATCAAGGTGCAGCTGGGCATCCTGTGGCAACATTCTTTCTTTGTTAGTTGTCATGCTTTGGTTAATTCATGTTTCATATTCATATTGTCAAACATGTAATATTTATTGCAATTCCACATTCTACAGAAAGATACCTTGAGTTGGCCTTGGACGTTCCTGAGCTGTTTCTGGGCCTCAGCAGCCTGGCGGTTGGCATGACTCAGCTGGATCTCCATCTCATTCAGATCTCCCTCCATCTTCTTTTTGACTCTCAGGGCATCATTTCTGCTCCTGACCTCAGAGTCCAGAGTGCTCTGCATGGAATCGATCACTCTTTGGCTGTTCCTCTTGATCTGTTCCATCTCCTCATCCTTCTCAGCAAGCTTCCTGTCAATCTCACTCTTCACCTGGTTCAGCTCCAGCTGCACACGAAGAATCTTGGACTCTTCATGCTCCAGGGTGCCCTACAAGGGAAAAAAAGACAAAAATGTATTTGTAAATTTGTCACAAGCACATTTATGCATATTTACTAGGGTTCAAGAAGGAAATAATTAACAAAAATTATGTTTTCCATTTAAAGGTATAAATATTCCATATTCAATGTTTCAATATTATTTAAAGCAATGGTATCATTATATTAGTATTATAGCAAAGGAATGGCACCTCAGCTTCTTCAAGTGCAGTTTGGATCTCTGATTTCTCAGACTCCACTGTCTTCTTGGCTTTCTCTAACTCATGAATGCTCTTTCCAGTCTCTCCAAGCTGCTCAGTGAGGTCAGAAATCTCCTCTAAATGGGTTTAAAAATCATAAGTGTAAGATTTTCTGTTATAATGCATATCTTTTTTAGTCCTTGTTGTACAAATAAAAGTTGTATTACGTTGCAGATTCTTGTTCTCCCTCTTCAGGGTCTCCAGGTGGTCAAGAGCTTCCTCATAGGAGTTCTTCATTTTGAAAAGCTCAGTGCTGAGAGAACGAGCTTCTTTCTGAGCACCTTCTAGTTCAGCCTGACTTTCCTCATACTTCTGTTTCCACTCTGCTAGCACCTGATAATGAAAGAAATGGGGTCATCATTAAATTAGTAAAGTCCAGAATTCATGGTTTATGTTTACAGGTTATCCATGTCTTTTTACCTTGTCAAAGTTTCTCTGCTTCTTGTCAAGGTTGGCTGCCAATGCATTTGCCCTCTCCACATCAATCATGAGATCTTCTACTTCACCCTGCAGTCTCTGTTTGGTCTTTTCCAGAGAGGCACACTTGGAGTTCACCGCCTCAATGGATTCTTCAGCATCCTGCAGACGCTGGGCCAGCTTTTTCCTGAGGAAAGTGATTTGAAATTAAGAAATCTTATTAATATTTGTTATATTAAATGTAGCATACTGAAGACTTTTCCCAATGATATATTTACTTGGATTCCTCAAGCTCCTCAGTGCGTTGGATGGCATCAGTCTCATATTTTGTTCTCCACTGAGCCACCTCACTGTTGGCCTTAGACATTCCACGCTGGAGTTCAGCTTTGGCCTCCTGCTCTTCCTCATACTGCTCTCTGAGCAAATCACAGTCATGGCGGGCAGACTGAACCGCATGGGCCAGAGCGTTCTTGGCCTATCAGGCAAAACATTTTTGAGTTTTTCAACAGTTTACCATCCATACAATAGTTTAGATGATCAAATTATGTATAACTTTACCTTCACTTCTTCCTCAATATGTCTTTTGAGTTCCTCAATTTGTTGTACATAAGCCTGTTTTCCTCTAGTTAATTGTGAAACAAGTGCTTCTTTCTCTTCAAGTTGGCGACTAAATTCACCTTGGAAACAGTTTACAGATATTACCATGAAATATAATAATATACAAACTTTTTACTCAATGTTTTGAGGTTTTTACACGTGTAGCTTACTCTCTTACCATTTTCAGTCTGAAGTCTTGCACGTTGTGCATTCATGTCATTCAACTGACGAATATTTTCATCACTCTTGGCCTTGATTTCACTCAGCTGGTCTTCCAGGGTACGGCACATCTTCTCTAAATTAGCCTAAAGAAATTTTATAGGTTATATGAAGGTTATATGCAGATGTTTGTAAGATGCTTTTATATTTAATGAACCTCTAGTGAAATTACCTTTGATTTAGCCACAGCCTCCATGTTGCTTGTCAAGTCATCAATCTCCATCTTGTATTCACTCTTCTCCTTCTCCAGCTTCTGCTTGACCCGCTGGAGGTTGTCGATCTGTTCTCCAAGCTCAGCCACACTGTCTGCCTGCTTCTTTCGGAGAGCTGCAGCCGTAGATTCATGCTGCAAGGTGGACTCTTCCAGATCACGACGCAACTTCTGGAATTCGGCTTCACGCTTCTTGTTCATCTCAATCTGGGCAGCAGTGGCACCACCAGCTTCCTCAAGCCTCTCGCTGATCTCTTCAAGTTCCCTGGAGACATCAGCTCTCTGCTTCTCCACTTTAGCACGAGCAGCTCGCTCTGCCTCAATTTCCTCTTCTAGCTCCTCGATACGGGCCTAAATAAAGAACGAAATATTAACTACCCAGTGATACTGGTAACATGGGTTTTCCCAGCTATGCATCTACTTCATAGTTTCATATTGAAAAGATTATGGTTAGTGTTACCTGAAGTTCTTTTATCTTCTTCTGAAGCTGTGCTCCCAAAGACTGTTCATCCTCAATCTTGCTGAGAAACTGACTAATCTCAAAGTCTTTCCTGTATTTAAAATATTGTTTTGTAAAATGTGTAAAATACTAATTTTGTGTAATTGTGTGAATAATAAAATCCACTCACTTTTTGATCTTCTCATCTGATTGCTGTTTGTCATTCTCCAGGTCCATTATGGACTCCTGGGCCAGTTTCAGATCACCCTCAAGCTTCCTCTTGGCTCTCTCAAGGTCCATACGGAGCTTCTTCTCTTGCTCCAGTGAGCCCTCAAGCTATTGTTACAGAAACCAGAGCATTTAATTCTAGTATAGAGACGCAAAATTAATTTTGCATTGATTCAAGCTCTTGTTCTCATGCCAAACATCTTACATCATCCACTTGCTGCTCAAGCTTTGTCTTAGATTTAGTCAGAGTGTTGACTTTGTCTTCCTCTGCCTGAAGGTCATCAAGAGTCTGCTGGTGTGCCTCTTGGAGAGCTTTCTTCTCTTTGGTCAGCTTGGCAATGCTCTCATCCTGAGAAGCCATCTCCTCCGTCAGGTTTTTAACCTAAATAGAAACATTGTTCAGGATCTTGAGAATGAAAACAATGAACAATCATTAGTGTGAAGAACATATGAAAAGATGATTGACCTTATTTTCTGTTGCATGTTTCTCCTTCTCCACTTTGGCCAAGGTGAGCTCCAGGTCATCGATGTCTTTCTTCAGTTCAGAGCATTCATCCTCCAGTTTCCTCTTCTTGGCAGTGAGTTCAGCATTGATTTCCTCCTCATCCTCCAGTCTCTCGGTTGCCTCTTTGAGTTTTCCCTCGAGCTGGATCTTGCTTTTGATGAGACCTTCACATCTCTCCTCAGCATCAGAGAGGTTTTCAGTTTCCTGTTTATTGAGATATATGTAGTTGAATGGCTTATGTTCATAACTGTTGCATCTATATTTATATGGTAATAGTTTGACGCAAGTTTCTAATGAACTTACAAATTCAATGGTTAATGTAACCGCATGATTAAAGGAAATATGTTTACAACTAAACATGTCTAAAACAGTAAGTATGTTTTTTTCTTCTAAGTCACACAGTATCAGTAATGAGCCAGATGTTTTTGTGTCTGGGGTGAGGCTGCAGGTATTTTCTCAATATAAATACATTGGAGTATTGATTGATTCTAAACTTAGAGTTCTAAACTATTTAGAGTTCAGGTAAAGAAATTGTTTATTAATAATCAGCTCTGTCAACATTAGAATTTACACCTGCTGGCTGTCCTGCTATTGTTTTTTATTTGTTTCTATTTTATTGAGTTGTTTTATTGATAGATGTTTTTTATGTAGTGTGTTATGTTTTTGTTTAAATTACTAGTATGTATTTTAACCACATATTTATTTCTAGGGTGACTTGTAACATTCTGTCCAGGTATTCAGGTGCATTTACAGAAATATTTTATTAATGTGCAATGTCCATGTTAACTAAAAAGAAATAAATAAATGAAAAATGAAAAATAAATTAGGATCAATAAGAACTGAAATACTCACAGCTGCTACTTGCAGTTGAAGATCATTTTTCTCCTGAAGAAGTGACACCATTTTCTCCTCAAGCTCTTTCTTTTTAGCTAATGCCTTTGCTAGATCCTCCTTCATTTTCTCAAAGTTCTCCTTCATGGCTACCATTTCTTTCTCAGTCTCTGCACTCTTCAGAAGAGGCTTGATCTTGAAGTAGAGCTTCATCCATGGCCAATGTTTCACATTCATGAATGAGCGGATGTTGTATTGGATGGAATAAATGGATTCTCTGTGTAAATTGCAGTCAGTAAATTAGTCATTATCAATCTTTCATAACAAACAGTTGTTTCAAACAGTTTTGTAAGTTCATTCATACCTCCTCGCCATCATTTTGACAAACTCCTTCCTCATGACATATCCACGGCACAAAGCCTGAGTCATGGTAACCAGTGTTGCTAGTTTCTCATCTCTCATCTCCTCAAGAGTACCCAACAGACCAGCTTTGAAGAACACCTACAAGAACATTTGGAAAATAGTAGTTTTAAAGAAGCCAAGTAGATGTTAGAGTAGATGTGAAAATAAATCTATTGTATTCTATAATATACAATGACATTCTCGAGAGTTCTGTGCTTTCAACTTTGACTCAACTGTTTGGGGAGGCATAACAATGTCTCTGTGCACAAAGTATGTTTACTAAGCCTGGTGTGAACTGGACTGGCACAAAGCCTCAATCCGAACACAAATTGAACACATTTAAGATGAATTACAATGCCGACTGTAATCCAGACCCCAATCAAAATTTTAAATGCGGCTGTTTAATTTGGAATACAATAACTTTTATTGTATTGAGAAAAAACAGCTGAAACACTCTGAAATATCTTCTCTTCTGTTTCATAGAAGAAAGTAAGTGGTACAATGTACAATGTGAATGTGAGTCAGTGATGATAGAATTTCCTTTTTTTGGTGTCCATATACTTTTGCTTTAGGGTTAGTAGGGTTTGATCACCTTGGTGTGTCCAAACTTGTATTGGGTGTGGTCAACATCAATAGAGCCCAAGAGTTTCTCTGAAGCCTTTTTGTTGTCAATGAACTGTCCCTCAGGGATGACGCTAGCATTTAATACTTTGTATCTAGAGGACATTCAGGGGAGAGTCATGTTTTTGTGAAGCCAAAAATATAGTCATAAGATGATGAAGATTAGGTTGTGCATCATGTCTAATTAGGTGGTCGCAAAAAGGTGTCTTTACCTCTGCTTGAAGTCACCATAGAGGATTCTGCTGGGGAAACCTTTCCTGCAGATTCTGATACCTTCCAGCACACCATTACACCTGAGCTGGTGGATAACCAGGAAGTTCTCCATCAGACCTGCAATAAAGATGTTCTTTTGATTCCAGATGTATTTTAACTGTTAATTGTAATTCACTTGAGTCTTCAGGGATTAAGTTTACCTGGAGTTTTGGACTCATTAGGAATTAAGCAGCGCACAAAGTGAGGGTGAGTGCTCCTCAGGTTAGTCATCAGCTTACCCAAGTTCTCCTGTGGAAATATTTGTCATTAGTATAATCCTTATTAGAGAAAAAGTTCACCTCCTTCATTAAAAGAGAGAATCTGTTTACCCTAAAAAGTGCAGAGACTGTCTGGAAGGAACCACCCTTCTTCTTCTTCTTTCCACCGCCTCCCTCTGTTTTATGTCAATGAAAAAAAAGTCTTTATTGATCTTGTCTTGCTTTCCATTAAACCCTTCAATTAATCTCTATTTGAATCTTGTTGAAGCTATTTGTTACTATGCATAGTTGTGTCATATTTTAATGAAACTTTAGAATCTGTGATCACATAGTGTTTTACTTAATTATATGATTCAATTTGTATATAATTAAAACAAAGGAATTGAGGAAATGCAGATGTTCATACCTTCTGCAGCTCCATGAGAGGCATACAGGAAGGCCAGCACTTTGAGTGATGACTTTTGGTAGAGTTGCACAACAGAGTCATTCAGTGGATCCTTGTTCTTGTCCAACCAGCCAGCAATGTTGTAGTCCACAGTGCCGGCGTAGTGCACCAGAGAGAAGTGGGCCTCTGCCTTACCTTTGGCAGGCTTGGGCTTCTGGAAAGCTGCACATTTGCCCAGATGCTGATCATGCAACTTGTTTTTGAAGCTTGTGTCTGTAGCTTTGGGGAACATGCACTCCTCTTCAAGGATGGAGAAGATGCCCATTGGCTGTTGAAGAAATATTCATGCTCAAGTACAGGGACAATATGAATAGTCATTTTAATTTGCTGAATGTCCTCTTACCTTCTCAATGAGCTCAATGCAGGCAGCCAAGTCCATACCAAAGTCAATGAACTCCCATTCAATTCCTTCTTTCTTGTACTCCTCTTGCTCCAGAACAAACATGTGGTGGTTGAAGAACTGTTGCAGTTTCTCATTTGTGAAGTTGATGCAAAGCTGCTCCAAGCTATTGAACTGTTAATTAAACAGAGGCAAATTCTTACTACTGACTGTTTTCTTTCATATCCTGATTCTTACACAGACATTAATAACTGATGCTCACATCAAAGATCTCAAATCCAGCAATGTCCAGCACACCAATGAAGAACTGTCTAGGCTGCTTTGTGTCTAACATCTCATTGATACGGATGACCATCCACAAGAACATTTTCTCATAGACAGACTTGCAGAGCGCAGAGACTGCGTTGTTCACCTGAGAAGTTCAAAGGTCAGTGTAGATCAAATCATTACACGTTCACTTCTCAAGACAAATATGAATGTCTTGAGACATTTCTAAATTTATTTGAGTAGATAAGTGATCACCTGTGGTACTGTCTGGCCTTTGGTCACCATCTCATTTCCGACCTTCACTCTGGGGTAACACAGAGCTTTCAGCATGTCAGCAGAGTTGAGGCCCATGAGGTAGGCGATTTTATCAGCCACTGAGGAAGAACAGTTTTATGAATTATTGTACTAATGAAGTGAATGTTCATATGTTAATATGTGCTAATAGTACATCTTACCCTCAGTGCCGTCAGGTTCGGCCTGCTCCTCTCTCTGCTTCTGTTTGAACTTCATGTTCCCATGATGCATCACAGCACCTGTCAGCTTGTAGATGCTGATTTTCTCATCAGCGTTGAAGCCCAGAATGTCAATGGCTGTCTGTTTATACAATGACCAAATTAATCACACATTATTAATTGTCCAAGAGAAGGGTATTTTATATTGTATGTAATGCTGTATTCACTTTATACTAGTGTTTTTCTGATGTTTCTTTGGTCAGACATTTTCATAGAATCTTAAAATACTACTACAACTACAAATAACGTAGTTGTGCACATACATCTGTGGCAATGAACTCCTCCACATCATTGATACTCTTGACAGTGATTTCACCCTGGCTGATCATTGGATAGTCGTAAGGGTTGGTGGTGATGAGCAGGGCCTCTGTAAAGAATTGATGTGCAGTATGTTAACAGTGTTCTCAAACATGGAAATGAATGAAACACACAATACTGTAGATTCCTCACCGAGCAGCTCTGGCTTGTGTCCAGTCATGAGCTGGTAGAAGATGTGGTAGCTCCTCTCAGCAGACAGCTGGAATGTTACTCTTGACTTTTCCAGCAGATCTTTAAAAAAAAATTAAATAAATAGAGAGAGAGAGAGAGAGAGAGAGAGAGTTTTACCCACATCTTAACATCCAATAAAATGTTTAGTTTAAAACAATGTTACTCACAAGTTTCAATATCAGCTGAGGCCAGTTTTCCAGTGGTCCCAAAGTGAATCCTGATGAATTTACCCTATGAAGATTGAAATCATTTACAAAAGCTCAGCTGTTTGGTGTGACTTAAGTTGTATAATGTTATAATGATTCATTAGTTCAACTTACAAAACGAGAGGAGTTGTCATTCCTCACAGTCTTGGCATTACCATAAGCCTCCAGCAGAGGGTTGGCTGCCACAATTTGGTCCTCCAGTGATCCCTATATGTAATTGTAGGACAATGGATAGTTATGAGGTAAAGCACAAATACTGTTATCAATCACATTGTCTTGAAGAGATATTCACAAACCTGCATTTTTCCAGCAACAGGTTCTGCCTTCTTCGTTCCAGACATTGCACCAACAGTTGCAAAGTACTGAATGACACGTTTTGTGTTCACAGTCTTTCCAGCACCAGATTCTCCACTGGAGGTTCACAATAGATCATTTAGTCATACATATTCTACAGATTTACTTTATAATCAAAACGTTTCAGCTTATTTCAGAAGACTTTTTACTCACGTAATCAGGACAGACTGGTTCTCACGATCTGAAATTACACCATGAAATGTTAACAGGGTTTACTTTATATTAACTTGAAGGCATAAAGTATTTTAAATGCATTCATAATTTTTTTTCTAGTCATTCATTCATGTATTTAGATAGTATTTATAGTATTTTTACATATAGTATATAATATAGTATTTATAAGTGTATATAGATATTCAGTAACTTTTTATGCAATAAAATGTGTGATACTTAAATAATGGTTATTATGAAGTAATTATTAATTGAATGTAATATCAATAAACCAGCTAGCTATGGTTAGTGCTAAAGATAAAAAAAAAAAAAATCATTCCTTTTTAATATGAAGTGAAGTGACGTGTAGCCAAGTATGGTGTCCCATACTTGGAATTTGTGCTCTGCATTTCACCCATCCCAGTACACTCACAGACTATGAACTTATAACTGTAGCAGTAAATAAGCATTAAACATCAAAGCTACATTATGTAACTTTTGGCTCTCTAAGCTGTTGAAGCATAAAACTAAAAAGTTACTTGTTGGAAGACCAACTTCCCCTGCAGATAGTAGTAGCCTGAACTCTGCTTTTTTCAAGGATTTGACATAAACACACAGATGAATGAAATAATAGGTTGCAGTTTCCTGCAAAATCTATATAAATATACATTTATACATTTTATACACGGTAAAAGGCAAAAACAGCTGGATTTATCATGTGTGTGCACATTATTTACATTTTGTGAATAACTAATGAATAAACTGCACAATCACATTTTTTCTTCATTGTCTAAATTTTCCATAAATCTTGTTTGTTGAGAGACTTCTGGAATCCACTTACCAGTGAGCATGAACTGGTAGGCGTTGTCGGAGATGGAGAAGATGTGAGGCGGGGCTTCAATCCTCTTTTTGCCTCTGTATCCGGCCACAACGACTGAATCGTACACTGGGAGCCACTTGTAGGGATTGACAGTGACGCAGAACAAGCCAGAGTAGGTCTGAAACGGAGATATATAGTCCAGTTTAACAATGCTTTTGCCCTCTCTCATGAATAAAAGAATAAAATATGATTTGCTTAGACTTACGTAGATCATCCATGCTGCGTAACGCTCTTTGAGGTTAAACAGCACAGCAGGCTCACTGAGGTGGGTCATCATGGCCATGTCCTCCATTTTGTCAAACTTGGGAGGATTCATGGGGAAGATTTCATCTTCTTTTACCGTGACAGTCTGTAATGAACATTGATCGGTGATCAAGAAAGATTAGACTTTTCATACACACATTTGTATGATATTTTAACTGAAGATCTTTAACCTCTGCAGACTCAAGCACAGTAACATATGAAATAGTTTTTATCCATGATACTTACTTTCCCACACAGTGTTTTGACAGTAGCTTTGCCGCCTTCTCTACTAACAAGAGTACCCTTCAGGTACATCTCATCCGGCACCGTCACAAAGAATGCTGTTTTGGCATCAAAGGGGGTGTTCTGAGCCTCTATCCTCTCTCTTTCCGGCTTCCGGAGGAAAACGGCCGCCGGGCCGAAGCACTCCATCTCACCATCTCCCATGATTGCACTGTGGAGTAAAATATTCACCTTAACTCTGCTTAGTATTACCTCTCTACTTTTCTCAGGATTTCACATTATATACTGGTCATCTTGTCATTATCATCACAATGTTGTAATCAGTTACTTATCAGTAAATGTACCTTGTATTAGTTTACCTTTTATGATGCTCCGAGAGGGAAAAAAAGCAGCTGTCAATTTATGGATTCTGAAAAAGATCAAGAGATAGTCAGTGAAGTGTGTTAGCATCTTCCATTATGGGTTAGTATACATCATTTGATTAAGATCACTCAGGCATTCTACATTAATTCTTATATTAAAATGAAGCTGTCAAATTAAAATGTGCAGTTCCCCCACCTTAGCCTGGTCACTGTTAGTCTTTGGGGGTCTGTGGATGCCGTTTATATAGTGTCATTACTGAGCACTCAGCAGAACTGTCCAGACAGATTTGGTCATGTTATTTTACTTGGTGTGATGTTTCTCTGTTCCGGGGAGGAAATTGGAAGATGTTGTCATTCATCTAATACGAGGAATATCGTTATATTAGTACACACAGATAATGGGTGTTGGGTTAATAGACATGGCATAAAAGTTTGTCACAGTCCATGTTTTTTTAGATTGTAACTCTTGTAGATATTAGATTTTTTACTGCAAATGCATTACCTGTTTGATAAGTTTAATTTGATGTTGTTGAGGTCTTATTTCAGTGTACCAACTTTAAAACTATTGGAACTTGGCACAGCAGAGAAACTCTCAGATGCAAAGAAGCAGTCAAATGTCACCGGTATTCTGTTTCAGGTGACATCAAGACTTGTAACTTAGAGTTTATATATCAGTTAAAACTGCTTTGTCTGTTCCCGTTGTTCATTTTCATTGCAATTAAGGTTTGATGTCAGTGTTGTTAGTGATCACATGAGCCAAGGGCAGAGAGGACAGCTTGGCTGGTTTTCCAAGAATTCTCCCAACTTTTGCCAGCAGGAGATAAAATTAAAATCTTAAAAACCTCGAAGATTTATTACCAGAGATGGATGATAACAAGTCATCCTTCCAAATGAAAATAATATCTCTGACAGATTTTTTTATTGGGCTATTAAATCTCAGTAGTCATGTCATGAAGTAAACTGGACACATATTAAGTGATATTAAGACTCTCAAAGTTATAAACAGCATGTGCTTATATGGACAAATCATAATTATAGCACAGCGGGAGCTGCTGTTTGTATTATGAGGATTAGGTCACTTGTCCATACAAGCAGCAGTGAAGGCTTGATGGAAACTGTCGGTAAGTCTTCTGCTTCGTTTCTAATTTACCTTAAATCAATAATAAAAAGTAATGTGAATGTTTTCTGTTTGTTGAACACGTCCAGTTGGTACTTCCAGTATACTATTTTACTCTGTGGTTTACGTTGTAGATATTATTAACTGCATTCAGAAGAGTTTGAGGCTCTAGCTTGATTTAAATATGTAAATGTTTACATATTTAAAAAAAGCATACAGTAAATGTTTTGTGTAATAACACTAAGTGTAAGGTAGTATATAGAATGTATTGTTCTTTCATTACATTCTTTTAGAAAATTACAGTTTTAAGCTTATAGCATAAATATGTGCTCAAATGCAAAACTATGCATTTGAGCAGAAGTTACATATGATGAAGTGCAGCTTTTTGCTGATGTAGAGATCCATTTCTTAAAAGTAACATTTTAAAAAATATTGTGAATACTCCGCAAGATGGTTGTCTTCTTATATAATTTTGTGTATGGACCATTCAAACGCCAAGAAACGGAACACATTTTGGTAACGTTACTCCCATGCATGTAGACAGGCGGCTGAGGGTACGCACAAGAAGCCATTTAGTGAATGCAGATTTGAGTCTTAATGTGCTTTTAATTCATCAAACACAACCCATTTCTTAATGTTCCTCTATCCTTGCTTCTTAATCACTCCAAAGTTTAAACTTTAACTTTAAAGTCCCCCTGTAGTCAATTATTTTATCCTTTAAAACTCATCTTTGATCACAATATTTAAAAAAAATTAAAGTGAAAAAAAATTCTTCAAGCCTTAAAGCTGCAGTCTGCGATTTTTCCTCTTTGTCCCCATCTCTTGTTTGAAACCTGCAATTGCAGTCATATGCGGAACAGTTATCTGTACGTGCGTTGTGTGTCGGCACAACTCAGCACGGATGAATCTAACGCTTGCTGTCAGTCACCGCACTGGTGTGGATACTGCACTTCAGAATCACAGATTATACGTCTTGTAAGTATGACCAATATAAGAATTTTCACTGGAAAATATCATCTGAACAAGTAAGTAACATGTCTGCCACTATTGTTCTGACCAACTGAGGAAAAAAGCATTAGACCTACAATAAATTGTGCTGCCAATGATGATTAAATCTAATGATCGCTTAGCTCGGATCATGCTAAACCATGCAAGTTATTATTACTGTTATACTTTGTTCTCAATTCGTTAATGTTAACAACATCAGCATTACTATGGCTATGTGTATATTAGCGTTACCTGTAGATTTCTATTTCTGTAGTCACTCCACAGTCCAAAGTCTTTTGCTTTTTGACCACGAGTGAATCTCCAGTTTTCACTGGCGTTTGTCATTTGGACCTTTCTGGATTACAATCCGCCATCAAAATGATAAGTTTAATTATTTCATCTGCTGTGAGAACAGGCTATAAATGCTCCGCTACAAGCAGCGTCCTCACGTGATAAAACCGATTAGCCTGGACTCCTTCATTTCTGTTTACAGACGTGACGTAATGACGCACAGACGAAATGGTGCATGCTCAAATTTCCCGCAGAAATCCACCATGTCGCTCTTATTATAAAACATTATTACAAGCTTACCGTTGTGAATCGAGCTAAGATAATGAGATAGTTTTGAACACTGTCTGGTTATGTACTTGATCAAAAATTGATTTTGGATCATTTTTAACCAAAAAAAGTTACGGACTGCAGCTTTAAAATAGCTTGAATGTAACTCTACACCCTTGCCGCATTTAATATACACGGATCAATGGATATGCACATTAGCCCCGCCTCCACTCGCTCACGCCAGCTCAGAGAGTCTACTGTTGCTGTACTGATATAGAAATTTGTTTGTGTTGTGGATATTTAAGAAAAAAGCTTGCTTCGCTTTGTTTATTCAGTTTAACAGCTCTGCAACTGAACTGCTCATATTTTCTGATGCTTAAATTGTGTTTTAAATTATGAATTGGTAAAATGGGTTTGCAAAACGGTCTGAATCCACGTGCATTTGTTTGGACTGCTCTCTCACTGAATCACCTGAAGCGATTTCTCAGTAAAACAGACAGTATCGAGAGAACAAACAGCTGTTTTCCTCTGTGAACATGCGCCAAATGGATGTTGGACAATTTCGTTGCTTTTTGGAGTTTTCAAATTAAAAAAAAAAAAAAAAAACATTCAGATGAGATCCTGCTGGCGCCCGGTCCTTCTCCTTACATGAAATCAATGCACATCCTTGAATGAGTGCGGATTTCCAGCATATTTACTTGAACTTATCAGGTAGGATAATATCTATGGTTTGATCCATTCCAGAGGCGCCAAAATCCGAATTTATAATGGACTGAGCAGCTCTCTCAGAACTTGACGTGTGATTCCACACTGACTGAATATGCACATGAATCACGGTCACACGCACATGCTCAGAGCAATATTGTTTTAGCTATGATTTATAGTATTAAAGTATTTCGAAGGACAAAAACATGAACTTTTTGGCTTTACTTCAAGTCAGCTGTCACTTTACTTTGGCGTGAGCCCCTATGAGCTCGCACATTTGGCACAGCGCTTGCGACGGTTCTGTCATTAATTAATATGAATTTATGATTATTTATGAGTAACCTTTTGCTTGACTACATTATCAAACAGCTAATAATATGTTGCTAATGTTACACACACCATGTTCCTGTTTGCAAGTCAGGCAGCTGCCTTCTAACAATCAGTATCCTTACAAACGCTTTGAACAACTCAGAACGTCAGTGGTGAAAGGCATATAGTTCATCATAACATTGTAATAGACTCGCTATATTGATAAATCTACACAATTTTTCATATCAAAAGAAAATATACCAGGATAACCTGGCTTCTCTCTTGACTTTCCTTCCTCAGAGCAGTTATAGTTAATGATATGCTAAAGCCTGCCGGCATGTTGTTGTGATTGGTTTACTGCAGTTTCAATTATTTAGTTATTCAATTCAATGAAATTTATTTATATATTTCACGTCAGGTGGCCATGATTACCTGCCAGAATTGAAAAGTTAAAAGCTGTCGTTGTCACGGATGTTTTGCAGCGCAAATTCTGACTGAGGTTGAAAGGTTGAAATTCATCTGCTAAATGTGTGTGTGTGTGTGTGTGTGTGTGAGTACTTGCAATTTCTTTCAAGGAAAAAATACATATCAATTTTCTATAATAAATTTGTGAATTTTTTGTGCAGATGCATACAGACACGTCTGCTTCAAAATGCAACTTTAAAGCTACCTGTTAGAAAGCAAACGTGTCGCCCTCGCCTTTTGGTGGCTTGGAATTCCAATGGGAATCGGATATGCATGTTTAGACGTAGGTCGCATGTCCAGAGATTGGATATGTATCTGATTTAAAACCACATTTGGAAGTGGCTCAGATCAGATGTGAAAAAATCGTGTTTACACGATTTTGTGTTTACACGTGAGCAACAAATTCCGATCTGTGTCAAAGTCTCGTAATCAAAAATGCTACTTGCAAAGTTGTTTTATATAGAGAAAACATCTATGTATCTATCTATGTATCTATCTATATGTCTAACTATCTATCTATCTATCTATCTATCTATCTATCTATCTATCTATCTATCTATCTATCTATCTATCTATCTATCTATCTATCTATCTATCTATCTATCTATCTATCTGTCTAACCTACAACTTACACCTTACAGTTGTTTTTCCATTTATCATAAAGGATCAACCTGACCGCAAACGAGTCTACATTTAACTTTATAGACACCAATAAATGAGTGCCGGCGCATACAAATGCATCAAATAGACAGAGTGGGTTAGAATAGGAGCACAATAATTCTGACCTTAGAACATATTTTACATCCAAAAGTATAAATACTTCAAATCTCTTCCCCCAATTATAACAGCTCCATAAATCACAGTGTGTGTTGCTGCAAGTTGCAGCAATATTGACAAACATTGTTCAGTAAACCACTGTTCCCTTGCTGTATCAAAAACATAGAGAACTGTGACTTCATTTTACTGCATCATGCCTCATGAGCTCCATCTTACAAGTAGACTTTTTATTCAACCTTCTATAAAACATTTGGTTTGGCCAAGTTAGGTAGACTTGTATTCTTCATGGAGAAGTCAATCCAAGTAAGTCCAAACTGGGTGAAATAAGAAAGTTTGGGATTATAAATATAATTTATTTGATACTGAAAGGTATGGATTTAAACATAATTTAATACTGTTATTAATGATGAGATTTTTTAACAAAAATCTCCTGACTATAAACATGACTATAAAAATGAATTACATTGTATTTATAACTATACTATAAATATTATTTTGAATTTATCTCCTATAGATGATAATGCAAATGATTTATGAATCAATCTGCAGAGATGAAACTGTCCTTTACTAGCTGTATGTCTTGTGAATGAAGTTGTGTAAATGCATGTGATGAAGTTTAAAGTGGAAAAAATAAGGGACAACAAAGTCAAAATTTGCCGTTTAATGAACACAGAAAAACTCAACACAAGTAAGTCATATCATATGCTTGCTTGAAGGTGTTCTTTCTTGTCTTCATTCTTCATCTTTACTCTTGAAAATGCAAAATAATATAGTTAGATTCTGTGGAAAGTGTTTCATAAATATGTATAAAAAGTAACCTTTCAGAGTTCTAGATGATCATCAGTTGTTACCTTCCCGACTTCACGGCTCTTGGTCCTCAGCTTGTTGACCTGGGACTCAGCGATGTCAGCGCGCTCCTGAGCCTCTTCCAGCTCATGCTGCACCTTCCTGTACCTGGACAGGTGAGTGTTGGCCTGCTCCTCCTGTTACGATTACACAAGATATCCAACCCTTTTCATGGCAGTGCATTCATGGCACTGGACTCTTTTGTCAATACTAAAACTTCACGCTCCAGACATTTGATTTAGACTTACAGATTCTTCAGCCTGGCGCTTGTAGGCCTTCACTTTCAGCTGCAGCTTGTCTACCAGATCCTGCAGTCGGATCACGTTCTTCTTGTCTTCCTCAGTCTTTGGGAGTAAATATTGGACATGGTCTTAGTTAAAGTATGTATATTATTATAAAAGGTGGTCAATTTCTAATTCCTGGGTAGTTTTACCTGGTAGGTGAGCTCCTTCACCCTCCTCTCATACTTGCGCACTCCTTTCACAGCATCTGCACCACGTCTCTGCTCAGCTTCAACTTCAGACTCTAACTCACGCACCTTCAGTAGAGAGTTATTGTTTCACCTGTCAAATCTCTGGCATGACCAGTACATCTAAAAACGTGTTTTGTTCCTAACACTCAAATTTACCCTGGACTCCAGTTTCTGGAGCTGTTTCTTTCCACCCTTCATGGCCAGACTTTCAGCCTCATCCAGACGGTGCTGCAGGTCTTTGACAGTCACCTCCAGGTTCTTCTTCATCCTCTCCAGGTGAGCACTGGTGTCCTGCTCCTTCTTCAGCTCCTCAGCCATCATGGCAGCCTGAAATATAAGCCAGTTAAAATGAACTAACCAATATAGATAGAATTACCTTTCATGACCTTCCATTTGTTACCACATGCATCTAAAAACAATGCAAATAACTGTTTAAACTGGAATAGAGAAGCAGAATGTAAACACTCACATCAGTGATGGCCTTCTTGGCCTTCTCCTCTGCATTTCTGGCCTCCTGGACTGAATCATCCACCTCACCTTGAACCTGGACCAGATCAGCCTCAAGCTTCTTCTTGGTGTTAATAAGACTTGTATTCTGTGGGATGTAAGCAGTTAGTCTACAGTGTCTACAGTTTATCATGTATCCTGAATTTGTTCCTGGTATTTAGTAATTGTTTGTACTTGTGAGTGCAGCAGTCCCACACGCTCGCTGGCATCAACCAGCTCCTGCTCCGCCACTTTGCGGCCTCTCTCTGTTTGCTCCAGTGCAGCTCTCAGCTCCTCAATCTCTGCTTGCATCAGGTTATTCCTGCGCTCCACCATGGCCACCTGCTCCTTCATGTCCTCCTGTCCTCTGAGAGCGTCATCAAGGTGCAGCTGGGCATCCTGTGGCAACATTCTTTCTTTGTTAGTTGTCATGCTTTGGGTAATTCATGTATGATATTCATATAGTCAAACATTTAATATTTATTGCAATTCCACATTCTACAGAAAGATACCTTGAGTTGGCCTTGGACGTTCCTGAGCTGTTTCTGGGCCTCAGCAGCCTGGCGGTTGGCATGACTCAGCTGGATCTCCATCTCATTCAGATCTCCCTCCATCTTCTTTTTGACTCTCAGGGCATCATTTCTGCTCCTGACCTCAGAGTCCAGAGTGCTCTGCATGGAATCGATCACTCTTTGGCTGTTCCTCTTGATCTGTTCCATCTCCTCATCCTTCTCAGAAAGCTTCCTGTCAATCTCACTCTTCACCTGGTTCAGCTCCAGCTGCACACGAAGAATCTTGGACTCTTCATGCTCCAGGGTGCCCTACAAGGGAAAAAAAGACAAAAATGTATTTGTAAATTTGTCACAAGCACATTTATGCATATTTACTAGGGTTCAAGAAGGAAATAATTAACAAAAATTATGTTTTCCATTTAAAGGTATAAATATTCCATATTCAATGTTTCAATATTATTTAAAGCAATGGTATCATAATATTAGTATTATAGCAAAGGAATGGCACCTCAGCTTCTTCAAGTGCAGTCTGGATCTCTGATTTCTCAGACTCCACTGTCTTCTTGGCTTTCTCTAACTCATGAATGCTCTTTCCAGTCTCTCCAAGCTGCTCAGTGAGGTCAGAAATCTCCTCTAAATGGGTTTAAAAATCATAAGTGTAAGATTTTCTGTTATAATGCATATCTTTTTTAGTCCTTGTTGTACAAATAAAAGTTGTATTACGTTGCAGATTCTTGTTCTCCCTCTTCAGGGTCTCCAGGTGGTCAAGAGCTTCCTCATAGGAGTTCTTCATTTTGAAAAGCTCAGTGCTGAGAGAACGAGCTTCTTTCTGAGCACCTTCTAGTTCAGCCTGGCTTTCCTCATACTTCTGTTTCCAATCTGCTAGCACCTAATAATGAAAGAAATGTAGTCATTGGTAAGTCCTCGTTTCAACGTTTAGGTTTATAGGTTGTCCATGTCTTTCTTACCTTGTCAAAGTTTCTCTGCTTCTTGTCAAGGTTGGCTGCCAATGCATTTGCCCTCTCCACATCAATCATGAGATCTTCTACTTCACCCTGCAGTCTCTGTTTGGTCTTTTCCAGAGAGGCACACTTGGAGTTCACCGCCTCAATGGATTCTTCAGCATCCTGCAGACGCTGGGCCAGCTTTTTCCTGAGGGAAGTGATTTGAAATTAAGAAATCTTATTAATATTTGTTATATTAAATGTAGCATACTGAAGACTTTTCCCAATGATATATTTACTTGGATTCCTCAAGCTCCTCAGTGCGTTGGATGGCATCAGTCTCATATTTTGTTCTCCACTGAGCCACCTCACTGTTGGCCTTAGACATTCCACGCTGGAGTTCAGCTTTGGCCTCCTGCTCTTCCTCATACTGCTCTCTGAGCAAATCACAGTCATGGCGGGCAGACTGAACCGCATGGGCCAGAGCGTTCTTGGCCTGTCAGGCAAAACATTTTGAGTTTTTCAACAGTTTACCATCCATACAATAGTTTAGATGATCAAATTATGTATAACTTTACCTTCACTTCTTCCTCAATATGTCTTTTGAGTTCCTCAATTTGTTGTACATAAGCCTGTTTTCCTCTAGTTAATTGTGAAACAAGTGCTTCTTTCTCTTCAAGTTGGCGACTAAATTCACCTTGGAAACAGTTTACAGATATTACCATGAAATATAATAATATACAAACTTTTTACTCAATGTTTTGAGGTTTTTACACGTGTAGCTTACTCTCTTACCATTTTCAGTCTGAAGTCTTGCACGTTGTGCATTCATGTCATTCAACTGACGAATATTTTCATCACTCTTGGCCTTGATTTCACTCAGCTGGTCTTCCAGGGTACGGCACATCTTCTCTAAATTACCCTAAAGAAATTTTATAGGTTATATGAAGGTTATATGCAGATGTTTGTAAGATGCTTTTATATTTAATGAACCTCTAGTGAAATTACCTTTGATTTAGCCACAGCCTCCATGTTGCTTGTCAAGTCATCAATCTCCATCTTGTATTCACTCTTCTCCTTCTCCAGCTTCTGCTTGACCCGCTGGAGGTTGTCGATCTGTTCTCCAAGCTCAGCCACACTGTCTGCCTGCTTCTTTCGGAGAGCTGCAGCCGTAGATTCATGCTGCAAGGTGGACTCTTCCAGATCACGACGCAACTTCTGGAATTCGGCTTCACGCTTCTTGTTCATCTCAATCTGGGCAGCAGTGGCACCACCAGCTTCCTCAAGCCTCTCACTGATCTCTTCAAGTTCCCTGGAGACATCAGCTCTCTGCTTCTCCACTTTAGCACGAGCAGCTCGCTCTGCCTCAATTTCCTCTTCTAGCTCCTCGATACGGGCCTAAATAAAGAACGAAATATTAACTACCCAGTGATACTGGTAACATGGGTTTTCCCAGCTATGCATCTACTTCATAGTTTCATATTGAAAAGATTATGGTTAGTGTTACCTGAAGTTCTTTTATCTTCTTCTGAAGCTGTGCTCCCAAAGACTGTTCATCCTCAATCTTGCTGAGAAACTGACTAATCTCAAAGTCTTTCCTGTATTTAAAATATTGTTTTGTAAAATGTGTAAAATACTAATTTTGTGTAATTGTGTGAATAATAAAATCCACTCACTTTTTGATCTTCTCATCTGATTGCTGTTTGTCATTCTCCAGGTCCATTATGGACTCCTGGGCCAGTTTCAGATCACCCTCAAGCTTCCTCTTGGCTCTCTCAAGGTCCATACGGAGCTTCTTCTCTTGCTCCAGTGAGCCCTCAAGCTATTGTTACAGAAACCAGAGCATTTAATTCTAGTATAGAGACGCAAAATTAATTTTGCATTGATTCAAGCTCTTGTTCTCATGCCAAACATCTTACATCATCCACTTGCTGCTCAAGCTTTGTCTTAGATTTAGTCAGAGTGTTGACTTTGTCTTCCTCTGCCTGAAGGTCATCAAGAGTCTGCTGGTGTGCCTCTTGGAGAGCTTTCTTCTCTTTGGTCAGCTTGGCAATGCTCTCATCCTGAGAAGCCATCTCCTCCGTCAGGTTTTTAACCTAAATAGAAACATTGTTCAGGATCTCGAGAATGAAAACAATGAACAATCATTAGTGTGAAGAACATATGAAAAGATGATTGACCTTATTTTCTGTTGCATGTTTCTCCTTCTCCACTTTGGCCAAGGTGAGCTCCAGGTCATCGATGTCTTTCTTCAGTTCAGAGCATTCGTCCTCCAGTTTCCTCTTCTTGGCAGTGAGTTCAGCATTGATTTCCTCCTCATCCTCCAGTCTCTCGGTTGCCTCTTTGAGTTTTCCCTCGAGCTGGATCTTGCTTTTGATGAGACCTTCACATCTCTCTTCAGCATCAGAGAGGTTTTCAGTTTCCTGTTTATTGAGATATATGTAGTTGAATGGCTTATGTTCATAACTGTTGCATCTATATTTATATGGTAATAGTTTGACGCAAGTTTCTAATGAACTTACAAATTCAATGGTTAATGTAACCGCATGATTAAAGGAAATATGTTTACAACTAAACATGTCTAAAACAGTAAGTATGTTTTTTTCTTCTAAGTCACACAGTATCAGTAATGAGCCAGATGTTTTTGTGTCTGGGGTGAGGCTGCAGGTATTTTCTCATTATAAATACATTGGAGTATTGATTGATTCTAAACTTAGAGTTCTAAACTATTTAGAGTTCAGGTAAAGAAATTGTTTATTAATAATCAGCTCTGTCAACATTAGAATTTACACCTGCTGGCTGTCCTGCTATTGTTTTTTATTTGTTTCTATTTTATTGAGTTGTTTTATTGATAGATGTTTTTTATGTAGTGTGTTATGTTTTTGTTTAAATTACTAGTATGTATTTTAACCACATATTTATTTCTAGGGTGACTTGTAACATTCTGTCCAGGTATTCAGGTGCATTTACAGAAATATTTTATTAATGTGCAATGTCCATGTTAACTAAAAAGAAATAAATAAATAAAAAATGAAAAATAAATTAGGATCAATAAGAACTGAAATACTCACAGCTGCTACTTGCAGTTGAAGATCATTTTTCTCCTGAAGAAGTGACACCATTTTCTCCTCAAGCTCTTTCTTTTTAGCTAATGCCTTTGCTAGATCCTCCTTCATTTTCTCAAAGTTCTCCTTCATGGCTACCATTTCTTTCTCAGTCTCTGCACTCTTCAGAAGAGGCTTGATCTTGAAGTAGAGCTTCATCCATGGCCAATGTTTCACATTCATGAATGAGCGGATGTTGTATTGGATGGAATAAATGGATTCTCTGTGTAAATTGCAGTCAGTAAATTAGTCATTATCAATCTTTCATAACAAACAGTTGTTTCAAACAGTTTTGTAAGTTCATTCATACCTCCTCGCCATCATTTTGACAAACTCCTTCCTCATGACATATCCACGGCACAAAGCCTGAGTCATGGTAACCAGTGTTGCTAGTTTCTCATCTCTCATCTCCTCAAGAGTACCCAACAGACCAGCTTTGAAGAACACCTACAAGAACATTTGGAAAATAGTAGTTTTAAAGAAGCCAAGTAGATGTTAGAGTAGATGTGAAAATAAATCTATTGTATTCTATAATATACAATGACATTCTCGAGAGTTCTGTGCTTTCAACTTTGACTCAACTGTTTGGGGAGGCATAACAATGTCTCTGTGCACAAAGTATGTTTACTAAGCCTGGTGTGAACTGGACTGGCACAAAGCCTCAATCCGAACACAAATTGAACACATTTAAGATGAATTACAATGCCGACTGTAATCCAGACCCATCACCACGTCAGTGCCTGACCTTAAAGGGATGCTTCACCCAAAAAATGTATGTAAAAATGTACTCAGGGTATTTAACTTGGACCACAATTACTTTCATTGTATAGAGAAAAAACATTTTTCAAATATCTTCTCGTGTTCCACAAAAGAAAAACAATGGTACAACATGAAAGTGAGTCAATAACAGAATTTACATTTTTGAGTGTCCATATACTTTTGATTTAGGGTTAGTAGGGTTTGATCACCTTGGTGTGTCCAAACTTGTATTGGGTGTGGTCAACATCAATAGAGCCCAAGAGTTTCTCTGAAGCCTTTTTGTTGTCAATGAACTGTCCCTCAGGGATGACGCTAGCATTTAATACTTTGTATCTAGAGGACATTCAGGGGAGAGTCATGTTCTCGTGAAAAATATTCATAAGATGATGATGATGATCAGGTGGTGCATCTTGTCTAATTAGGTGGTTGCAAAAAGGTTTCTTTACCTCTGCTTGAAGTCACCATAGAGGATTCTGCTGGGGAAACCCTTCCTGCAGATTCTGATACCTTCCAGCACACCATTACACCTGAGCTGGTGGATAACCAGGAAGTTCTCCATCAGACCTGCAATGAAAATATTCTTAAGGTTCCAGAGATATTTTCAAAACGTTTTAGTCTTCAGGGATTAAGTTTACCTGGAGTTTTGGACTCATTAGGAATCAAGCAGCGCACAAAGTGAGGGTGAGTGCTCCTCAGGTTTGTCATCAGCTTACCCAAGTTCTCCTGTGGAAATATTTGTCATTAGTATAATCCTTATTAGAGAAAAATGTCACCTCCTTCATTAAAAGAGAGAATCTGTTTACCCTAAAAAGTGCAGAGACAGTCTGGAAGGAACCACCCTTCTTCTTCTTCTTTCCACCGCCTCCCTCAGCTGTTTTATGTCGATAAAAAATGTCTTTATTCATCTTGTGTTGCTTTCCATTAAACCCTTCAATTAATCTCTATTTGAATCTTGAAATCTATTTGTTATCTTGCATAGATATGTCACATTTTTCATGAAACTTTAGAATCTGTGATCACATGAAAATATGAAAATCTTATTTGTTTCTGTTTTTTTATATAAGCATGTGTCTTGTACTGAAAAAAAAAACTCAAAGGAAATGCAGATGTTGGTACCTTCAGCAGCTCCATGAGAGGCATACAGGAAGGCCAGCACTTTGAGTGATGACTTTTGGTAGAGTTGCACAACAGAGTCATTCAGTGGATCCTTGTTCTTGTCCAACCAGCCAGCAATGTTGTAGTCCACAGTGCCGGCGTAGTGCACCAGAGAGAAGTGGGCCTCTGCCTTACCTTTGGCAGGCTTGGGCTTCTGGAAAGCTGCACATTTGCCCAGATGCTGATCATGCAACTTGTTTTTGAAGCTTGTGTCTGTAGCTTTGGGGAACATGCACTCCTCTTCAAGGATGGAGAAGATGCCCATTGGCTGTTGAAGAAATATTCATGCTCAAGTACAGGGACAATATGAATAGTCATTTTAATTTGCTGAATGTCCTCTTACCTTCTCAATGAGCTCAATGCAGGCAGCCAAGTCCATACCAAAGTCAATGAACTCCCATTCAATTCCTTCTTTCTTGTACTCCTCTTGCTCCAGAACAAACATGTGGTGGTTGAAGAACTGTTGCAGTTTCTCATTTGTGAAGTTGATGCAAAGCTGCTCCAAGCTGTTGAACTGATAATTAAACAAAGACAAGTTCTTACTGTTGTCTATTATCTTTTGTATCCTGATTGTTACAGAGACTTTAATAACTGATGCTCACATCAAAGATCTCAAATCCAGCGATGTCCAGCACACCAATGAAGAACTGTCTTGGTTGTTTTGTGTCCAACATCTCATTGATACGGATGACCATCCACAAGAACATTTTCTCATAGACAGACTTGCAGAGCGCAGAGACTGCGTTGTTCACCTGAGAAGTTCAAAGGTCAGTGTAGATCAAATCATTACACGTTCACTTCTCAAGACAAATATGAATGTCTTGAGACATTTCTAAATTTATTTGAGTAGATAAGTGATCACCTGTGGTACTGTCTGGCCTTTGGTCACCATCTCATTTCCGACCTTCACTCTGGGGTAACACAGAGCTTTCAGCATGTCAGCAGAGTTGAGGCCCATGAGGTAGGCGATTTTATCAGCCACTGAGGAAGAACAGTTTTATGAATTATTGTACTAATGAAGTGAATGTTCATATGTTAATATGTGCTAATAGTACATCTTACCCTCAGTGCCGTCAGGTTCGGCCTGCTCCTCTCTCTGCTTCTGTTTGAACTTCATGTTCCCATGATGCATCACAGCACCTGTCAGCTTGTAGATGCTGATTTTCTCATCAGCGTTGAAGCCCAGAATGTCAATGGCTGTCTGTTTATACAATGACCAAATTAATCACACATTATTAATTAAGGTCAAAGAGAAGGGTATTTTATATTGTATGTCATGCAGTATTCGGTTTATACTAGCATTTTTCTGATGTTTGTTTGCTCAGATATATTGTAAAGAATATGAAAATACTACTACTACTAAAAATAATAATAATGTAGTTGTGCACATACATCTGTGGCAATGAACTCCTCCACATCATTGATACTCTTGACAGTGATTTCACCCTGGCTGATCATTGGATAGTCGTAAGGGTTGGTGGTGATGAGCAGGGCCTCTGTAAAGAATTGATGTGCAGTATGTTAACAGTGTTCTCAAACATGGAAATGAATGAAACACACAATACTGTAGATTCCTCACCGAGCAGCTCTGGCTTGTGTCCGGTCATGAGCTGGTAGAAGATGTGGTAGCTCCTCTCAGCAGACAGCTGGAATGTTACTCTTGACTTTTCCAGCAGATCTTTTTAGAGACAAAAATGGAGAAAAAGGACATTGACTGCATTTGATTTACCCATCTTAAACTTTTAGGGGTGTAACAATTCACTCGTTTTCCCAATGCATCAATTACAAATCCTGACGATGCATATGCATTGATCTTGAAACATGTACTTTTGAATCATGAATTAAATAAAAGGTTATTTAATAAAAAAAAAAAAAAGTCAGTTTAGGATTAGTTGGGAAAGTGCATGATATCTAGGGTAGTCTCTCCATGGAATCATTGTATGTTTAATGTACCTGGAACACTTTAATAAGGTTGTGTAGCCTATACATTAACACTATCCTACACAATAGTTAACATGAACTAACAATACTTTTAAAGCCTTTTTAAATTTTGGCTTATGTAAATTTCTAGAGAATTTTATAGGCTATTAAAATAAAGTTATGTATCATCATTAAGAATTAACATTAATATATTTTTTTCCTTCACTCTCTGAACCCCTGAAGGTCGCTGTGTAATTCACACCCTGACTAAGACATGTTTGGGGAAGCATTTCAAGAATCCCATAAATTCATATTAAAAAAATGCAGAATTAAATCAATAATCGAAACGCATTGAATTTTAATGTGAATCATCAGGAATAGAATTATTCTGAATTTGCAAAAATCATTCTTGAATCAAATTGAAAACGTATGAATCGTGATTCACAGCCCTATTTGGTTTAAAACAATGTTACTCACAAGTTTCAATGTCAGCTGAGGCCAGTTTTCCAGTGGTCCCAAAGTGAATCCTGATGAATTTACCCTATGAAGATTGAAAGCATTTACAAAAGCTCAGGTGTTTGGAAGCTTTGAAGGTGTGACTGAAGTTGTATAATGTTATAATGATTCATTAGTTCAACTTACAAAACGAGAGGAGTTGTCATTCCTCACAGTCTTGGCATTACCATAAGCCTCCAGCAGAGGGTTGGCTGCCACAATTTGGTCCTCCAGTGATCCCTATATGTAATTGTAGGACAATGGATAGTTATGAGGTAAAGCACAAATACTGTTATCAATCACATTGTCTTGAAGAGATATTCACAAACCTGCATTTTTCCAGCAACAGGTTCTGCCTTCTTCGGTCCAGACATTGCACCAACAGTTGCAAAGTACTGAATGACACGTTTTGTGTTCACAGTCTTTCCAGCACCAGATTCTCCACTGGAGGTTCACAATAGATCATTTAGTCATACATATTCTACAGATTTACTTTATAATCAAAACGTTTCAGCTTATTTCAGAAGACTTTTTACTCACGTAATCAGGACAGACTGGTTCTCACGATCTGAAATTACACCATGAAATGTTAACAGGGTTTACTTTATACTAACTTGAAGGCATAAAGTGTTATAAAATATTTTAAATGCATTCATAATTATTTATTCTAGTCATTCATTCATGTATAAAGATAGTATTTGTAGTATATATACATATAGTATATAATATAGTATTTATAAGTGTATAGATGAGGTTCAGTAACTTTTTATGCAATAAAATGTGTGATACTTAAATAATGGTTATTATTATTAATTTTAATTATTAATTGAATGTAATGTCGATAAACCAGCTAGCTATGGTTAACTAGCTAGTGCTAAAGATAAAAAAAAAAAAATCATTCCTTTTTAATATGAAGTGAAGTGACGTGTAGCCAAGTATGGTGTCCCATACTTGGAATTTGTGCTCTGCATTTCACCCATCCCAGTACACTCACAGACTATGAACTTATAACTGTAGCAGTAAATAAGCATTAAACATCAAAGCTACATTATGTAACTTTTGGCTCTCTAAGCTGTTGAAGCATAAAACTAAAAAGTTACTTGTTGGAAGACCAACTTCCCCTGCAGATAGTAGTAGCCTGAACTCTGCTTTTTTCAAGGATTTGACATAAACACACAGATGAATGAAATAATAGGTTGCAGTTTCCTGCAAAATCTATATAAATATACATTTATACATTTTATGCACGGTAAAAGGCAAAAACAGCTGGATTTATCATGTGTGTGCACATTATTTACATTTTGTGAATAACTAATGAATAAACTGCACAATCACATTTTTTCTTCATTGTCTAAATTTTCCATAAATCTTGTTTGTTGAGAGACTTCTGGAATCCACTTACCAGTGAGCATGAACTGGTAGGCGTTGTCGGAGATGGAGAAGATGTGAGGCGGGGCTTCAATCCTCTTTTTGCCTCTGTATCCGGCCACAACGACTGAATCGTACACTGGGAGCCACTTGTAGGGATTGACAGTGACGCAGAACAAGCCAGAGTAGGTCTGAAACGGAGATATATAGTCCAGTTTAACAATGCTTTTGCCCTCTCTCATGAATAAAAGAATAAAATATGATTTGCTTAGACTTACGTAGATCATCCATGCTGCGTAACGCTCTTTGAGGTTAAACAGCACAGCAGGCTCACTGAGGTGGGTCATCATGGCCATGTCCTCCATTTTGTCAAACTTGGGAGGATTCATGGGGAAGATTTCATCTTCTTTTACCGTGACAGTCTGTAATGAACATTGATCAATGAACATTTAACCTCTGCAGACTCAAACACAGTAACATATGAAATAGTTTTTATCCATGATACTTACTTTCCCACTGTGCGTTTTGACAGTAGCTTTTCCTCCCTCTTTACTAACAAGAGTACCCTTCAGGTACATCTCGTCTGCATCTGTCACGAAGAATGCTGTTTTGGCATCAAAGGGGGTGTTCTGAGCCTCTATTCTCTCTCTTTCCGGCTTCCGGAGGAAAACGGCCGCCGGGCCGAAGCACTCCATCTCACCATCTCCCATGATTGCACTGTGGAGTAAAATATTCACCTTAACTCTGCTTAGTATTACCTCTCTACTTTTCTCAGGATTTCACATTATATACTGGTCATCTTGTCATTATCATCACAATGTTGTAATCAGTTACTTATCAGTAAATGTACCTTGTATTAGTTTACCTTTTATGATGCTCCGAGAGGGAAAAAAAGCAGCTGTCAATTTATGGATTCTGAAAAAGATCAAGAGATAGTCAGTGAAGTGTGTTAGCATCTTCCATTATGGGTTAGTATACATCATTTGATTAAGATCACTCAGGCATTCTACATTAATTCTTATATTAAAATGAAGCTGTCAAATTAAAATGTGCAGTTCCCCCACCTTAGCCTGGTCACTGTTAGTCTTTGGGGGTCTGTGGATGCCGTTTATATAGTGTCATTACTGAGCACTCAGCAGAACTGTCCAGACAGATTTGGTCATGTTATTTTACTTGGTGTGATGTTTCTCTGTTCCGGGGAGGAAATTGGAAGATGTTGTCATTCATCTAATACGAGGAATATCGTTATATTAGTACACACAGATAATGGGTGTTGGGTTAATAGACATGGCATAAAAGTTTGTCACAGTCCATGTTTTTTTAGATTGTAACTCTTGTAGATATTAGATTTTTTACTACAAATGCATTACCTGTTTGATAAGTTTAATTTGATGTTGTTGAGGTCTTATTTCAGTGTACCAACTTTAAAACTATTGGAACTTGGCACAGCAGAGAAACTCTCAGATGCAAAGAAGCAGTCAAATGTCACCGGTATTCTGTTTCAGGTGACATCAAGACTTGTAACTTAGAGTTTATATATCAGTTAAAACTGCTTTGTCTGTTCCCGTTGTTCATTTTCATTGCAATTAAGGTTTGATGTCAGTGTTGTTAGTGATCACATGAGCCAGGGGCAGAGAGGACAGCTTGGCTGGTTTTCCAAGAATTCTCCCAACTTTTGCCAGCAGGAGATAAAATTAAAATCTAAAAAATCTCTAAGATTTATTACCATATGGATGGTAACAAGTCATCCTTCCAAATGAAAATAATATCTCTGACAGATTTTTTTTATTGGGCTATTAAATCTCAGTAGTCATGTCATGAAGTAAACTGGACTGTGATATTATGTGATATTATGACTCTCAAAGTTATAAACAGCATGTGCTTATATGGACAAATCATAATTATAGTACAGCGGGAGCTGCTGTTTGTATTATGAGGATTAGGTCACTTGTCCATACAAGCAGCAGTGAAGGCTTGATGGAAACTGTCGGTAAGTCTTCTGCTTCATTTTTAATTTACCTTAAATCAAAAAAAAAAGTAATGTGAATGTTTATGTTTCTGTTTGTTCTATTCCATTAACTGCATTCAGAAGAGTTTGAGGCACTAGTTTGACTTAAATATGAGCATACAGTAAATGTTTTGTCTAATAACACTAGGTGTAAGGTAGTATATAGAACATATTGTTCTTTCATTATTCTTTAAGGAAATGACAGTTATTTTGCTATGCCTTTCGTAAAATTGTCTCTGAAGTTTAAATTCAAAACTAGCCAAGTCACCTTTATTTATATAGCGCTTTTTACAATGCTGACTGTGTCAAAGCAGTTTTACAGTGATAACAGGTCTTTCCCTGAAATAACTTTGCTCATTCATCTACATTGGGTCAAATTGGAAGTGTAAGGCCCATAAAATTGGTACAGTAAAAGATGTAAAAAATTTGGATTTTGTTACAGACCATTAGACTGTGTATCAAGCCAAGCCAAAGTATTATATTTTATGAGCCTTTGAAAATTCCAGAGAAACCGCACTTTGCATCTCTGTTATGAGAAAAATACATTATGGAAGCGTCACATTATTCAATATTACACAGAAAAGCATCAATAAGTAGCTGACTAATGAATAATCAACCTAGTAATAGCCATGCAAGTTTGCTGCAGATATGCTGAGGTTTGTACTGTTACATCACTGATGGTCATTTGGGCTCATATTTGGTATAATACATGATATTATGTCTTATATCTGTCCGCAATTGTGCTTTAAAAGGCAGAACCAGCCATTGTGCCATGTCTTACATCGTGTACCCCGTGCGAGGCTGTCTACACTGCGAATGTGTGAATCATTTGTCCTCCGTGTAAATTAGCGCAAGTGTGTGTAGTACTTAAGAAGTAGAAGGGGCATTTGTTTACTGTCAGTAAATCAACGTGTCGAGCTGCGCTGTGTCCAGTGTAGAGAGTATCACTGATCATTTAACACTCAGGTGGTCACTCCGGCGATACCACCTCGGTTTTTTCTTACCAGTGCGAAAGAGACTCAAAATACTCTGTCAATTTTGGACATAGAAGTAAGAGTTATATATTATTAAAAACTGTGGAATGTCGTCATTTATTTTTGTACACTCACAGTAAAAACAAAATGTTGTGCTTTTTGCATAATAAAGAAAACTAACATGATGCACGAGCTGCAGTCTCTTTTTCAATGAAGTCCATTCTGATAGTCCTCAGAAAATGAAGTAACTTAGAGAATACTTATCACACAAACATGAGTCTAAAGAAACATTGAAATGTCAGGTTTTAAATTTTGTAAGTATAATTGAAAACAAATATTCTCTGTTTATGTAATCTGTTTGAAAATAGAGAGATGTTAGTCGTTCACGAGTCAGCTCACTATCCACTAATGTGGTCACACCGACGGGCGCTATTCAGATGCAAATTCTGAGGTGATCGGAAAGATTCTCACATTTTCATTTTCATTTTGAAGCAAAACTCTTGACTAAAATATTCAGTTCTCAAAGGCTTGTTGAAAAAATGTTTAGTATGTTTTGAGGTCTTATTTCAGTGACTTTTTTTCAAAAACCATGCATATATGTAATTCTCTCAAAAATACAGTCATGGTCATACTTGTTGCTCACATATTAACACACATGTAGCCTAGTTTGTGCTGAATAGTGTAATGATACTTTTGTCATTATTATGTTTATATGCAACTGAAAAAATCACAAATGTCAGGGCATGTCAAAACTACTCTAGGACCCCAAATCAGCTTCAGACCCCAGAGGGTTAAAATAATGGGAACTATTTGCTTTAGACGCACTGTGTCACAACACTTGCATCCAGTATAGAGAGGGTGTTATTGATTTCATATACATTATCATAATTTGTGTACAATCCTTAGTTTGTCCTGATTCTCTGATCCTAATGGAAATATAAAGAAGCCATAAACTCCAATAATCTTTTGGAACCAAGTTGTTCCAAAAGAGAACCAACACAAACAGTACTTCAGCTCAATGAACAAAGTACCAATCCACAAATGCACAGAAAATGATCCCCAAATGAATGCCAGGCAGAGTTGTATTTGTTACATTTGTAAAAAAACAAAACAAAAAAAGTATTTGCAAATCTCATTTATTTTTTTATTTTTTGAATCTCATTACATTTATTTGTGAATATCAATCTATTTATATGGAATAATGTAACAATTCCAACCCCATACTAGCACATACACCCAAATAGTAAATTATTTGATACTAAACCTTTCAACATGAGCTGTAGGAAGTGGGGAGCAATGTCATAAATATCCTGTCATTTCTGGGCGGTTTCTCAAATTTAAAAGGGAATTAATATTTTCAGAATAAAACTTTGAAATCTTATCTTAATATAAGTAATAAAGTTTAAGGAGCTGCTGAGATAAAGCCTGTTCTTAATGGTCTGTTGTGTTTTGTTTACTTATAAATCCTTTTTGTATATAAAAATATATATTTATTTATTTATATATATTTATTTAAATTTATATTGTTTTTGAAAGGTTTTCTCACAACTCCCTGTCCACACTTTTGTTCTATCCAGACTGGACTACTGCACTGTCAAACCTCTGCAACTGATCCAGAATGCAGCAGCAAGAGTGGTCTATAACAAGCAGAAGAGAGCGCACATCACACCTTTTATCATAAACTTGCACTAGTTGCCAGCTGATGCTCGCAACAGATTCAAGGTACTGATGAATGCACCTCTGCACCTTCTATTCTATCTATCTGTCTGTCTGTCGGTTTACGTATATCTGTGCTAACAGCTTTAGGCCAGGGTCTTTCAGTTCGCTATGCTTGTGTATCAAATGAATACAGGCTTATTTTGAATAATTACTCACTTTGTATGCTCTAAAAAGTATGTTATCTATTGTATGAATGTGTGTAGTATGAATATAATCCGGATGTACTACATTCATCATGTTATCATTGTCATGTGACCTATGGCGTCAGTTGTGTCACTTCACTGCCTTTCACAAATCCTCTCCCGTAGCCTATAGTAAAATGTTTATTGTATGCACACTTCAGAATCTCGCCGGAAGTAGTAGGTCATCTGGGTGATTTTTGCTTACTCTGAATTAATTTAAACATAATTTAATATTGTTAATGATGCCGTTTTAGCAAAAAAAAAAAATAAAAATGAAATCAGCTAATGGATGAATGTAAATATTAATTATATTATGTTTTATAACTATACTATAAATATTATTTTGGATTTATTATTGATGATTAGATGATTATGCTAATGATTTAATAAGGTGATTTATGAATCAATCAGTCGAGATTAAACTGTCATATACAGGCTGTTTGTCTTTGAAAAAGTGATTATGTATTATAGTTTGAAAGTAGAAAAAATAAAGGACAACAAAGTCAAAATTTGCCATTTTATTGGAGACACAAAACTCAACACAAGTCAGTCATATCATATGCTTGCTTGAAGGTGTTCTTTTTTGTCTTCATTCTTCATCTTTACTCTTGAAGATGCAAAATAATTTAATTAGATTCTGTGGAAAGTGTTTCATAAATATATATAAAAAGTAACCTTTCAGAGTTCTAGATGATCATCAGTTGTTACCTTCCCGACCTCACGGCTCTTGGCCCTCAGCTTGTTGACCTGGGACTCAGCGATGTCAGCGCGCTCCTGAGCCTCTTCCAGCTCATGCTGCACCTTCCTGTACCTGGACAGGTGAGTGTTGGCCTGCTCCTCCTGTTACGATTACACAAGATATCCAACCCTTTTCATGGCAGTGCATTCATGGCACTGGACACTTTTGTCAATACTAAAACTTCACGCTCCAGACATTTGATATTAGACTTACAGCTTCTTCAGCCTGGCGCTTGTAGGCCTTCACTTTCAGCTGCAGCTTGTCTACCAGATCCTGCAGTCGGATCACGTTCTTCTTGTCTTCCTCAGTCTTTGGGAGTAAATATTGGACATGGTCTTAGTTAAAGTATGTTATTATAAAAAAGGTGGTGAATTTCTAATTCCTCGGTAGTTTTACCTGGTAGGTGAGCTCCTTCACCCTCCTCTCATACTTGCGCACTCCTTTCACAGCATCTGCACCACGCCTCTGCTCAGCTTCAACTTCAGACTCTAACTCACGCACCTTCAGTAGAGAGTTATTGTTTCACCTGTCAAATCTCTGGCATGACCAGTACATCTAAAAATGTGTTTTGTTCCTAACACTCAAATTTACCCTGGACTCCAGTTTCTGGAGCTGTTTCTTTCCACCCTTCATGGCCAGACTTTCAGCCTCATCCAGACGGTGCTGCAGGTCTTTGACAGTCACCTCCAGGTTCTTCTTCATCCTCTCCAGGTGAGCACTGGTGTCCTGCTCCTTCTTCAGCTCCTCAGCCATCATGGCAGCCTGAAATATAAGCCAGTTAAAATGAACTAACCAATATAGATAGAATTACCTTTCATGACCTTCCATTTGTTACCACATGCATCTAAAAACAATGCAAATAACTGTTTAAACTGGAATAGAGAAGCAGAATGTAAACACTCACATCAGTGATGGCCTTCTTGGCCTTCTCCTCTGCATTTCTGGCCTCCTGGACTGAATCATCCACCTCACCTTGAACCTGGACCAGATCAGCCTCAAGCTTCTTCTTGGTGTTAATAAGACTTGTATTCTGTGGGATGTAAGCAGTTAGTCTACAGTGTCTACAGTTTATCATGTATCCTGAATTTGTTCCTGGTATTTAGTAATTGTTTGTACTTGTGAGTGCAGCAGTCCCACACGCTCGCTGGCATCAACCAGCTCCTGCTCCGCCACTTTGCGGCCTCTCTCTGTTTGCTCCAGTGCAGCTCTCAGCTCCTCAATCTCTGCTTGCATCAGGTTATTCCTGCGCTCCACCATGGCCACCTGCTCCTTCATGTCCTCCTGTCCTCTGAGAGCGTCATCAAGGTGCAGCTGGGCATCCTGTGGCAACATTCTTTCTTTGTTAGTTGTCATGCTTTGGTTAATTCATGTTTCATATTCATATTGTCAAACATTTAATATTTATTGCAATCCCACATTCTACAGAAAGAAACCTTGAGTTGGCCTTGGACGTTCCTGAGCTGTTTCTGGGCCTCAGCAGCCTGGCGGTTGGCATGACTCAGCTGGATCTCCATCTCATTCAGATCTCCCTCCATCTTCTTTTTGACTCTCAGGGCATCATTTCTGCTCCTGACCTCAGAGTCCAGAGTGCTCTGCATGGAATCGATCACTCTTTGGCTGTTCCTCTTGATCTGTTCCATCTCCTCATCCTTCTCAGAAAGCTTCCTGTCAATCTCACTCTTCACCTGGTTCAGCTCCAGTTGCACACGAAGAATCTTGGACTCTTCATGTTCCAGGGTGCCCTACAAGGACAAAAGGAAACAATTGACTTACTTTTTACATTTGTCACAATATACTGTAGCCTCTAGAGTGATAGCAGTACATTTCTGAAGGTTTAAGAACTAAATAATTAGCACACATTAAGATTTTCATTTAAAGTTTAGAACCATTCCATATTCAATGTTTCAATATTATTTAAAGCTATGGTATCATAATATTAGTATTATAGCAAAGGAATGGCACCTCAGCTTCTTCAAGTGCAGTCTGGATCTCTGATTTCTCAGACTCCACAGTCTTCTTGGCTTTCTCTAACTCATGAATGCTCTTTCCAGTCTCTCCAAGCTGTTCAGTGAGGTCAGAAATCTCCTCTAAAAGAGTTTAAAGTGTAAGATTTTCACAAGTGTAAGAGTTTCTGTTTTGATGCATATCTTTTTTCATTTTGGCTATATAAATAAAAGTTGCATTACGTTGCAGATTCTTGTTCTCCCTCTTCAGGGTCTCCAGGTGGTCAAGAGCTTCCTCATAGGAGTTCTTCATTTTGAAAAGCTCAGTGCTGAGAGAACGAGCTTCTTTCTGAGCACCTTCTAGTTCAGCCTGACTTTCCTCATACTTCTGTTTCCACTCTGCTAGCACCTGATAATGAAAGAAATGGGGTCATCATTAAATTAGTAAAGTCCAGAATTCATGGTTTATGTTTACAGGTTATCCGTGTCTTTTTACCTTGTCAAAGTTTCTCTGCTTCTTGTCAAGGTTGGCTGCCAATGCATTTGCCCTCTCCACATCAATCATGAGATCTTCTACTTCACCCTGCAGTCTCTGTTTGGTCTTTTCCAGAGAGGCACACTTGGAGTTTACCGCTTCAATGGATTCTTCAGCTTCCTGCAGACGCTGGGCCAGCTTTTTCCTGAGGAAAGTGATTTGAAATGAAGAAATCTTATTAATATTTGTTAAATTAAATGTAGCATACTGAAGACTTTTCCCAATGATGTATTTACTTGGATTCCTCAAGCTCCTCAGTGCGTTGGATGGCATCAGTCTCATATTTTGTTCTCCACTGAGCCACCTCACTGTTGGCCTTAGACATTCCACGCTGGAGTTCAGCTTTGGCCTCCTGCTCTTCCTCATACTGCTCTCTGAGCAAATCACAGTCATGGCGAGCAGACTGAACCGCATGGGCCAGAGCGTTCTTGGCCTATCAGGCAGAACTTTTTGAGTTTACCAGTCACACAATGGTTTAGATGATCAAATTATGTATAACTTTACCTTGACTTCTTCCTCAATATGTCTTTTGAGTTCCTCAATTTGTTGTGTATAAGCCTGTTTTCCTCTAGTTAATTGTGAAACAAGTGCTTCTTTCTCTTCCAGTTGACGACTAAATTCACCTTGGGAACAGGTTACAGATATTACCATGAAATATAATAACATACAAACTTTTTTACTCAATTCTTTGAGGTTTTTACATGTTCAGCTTACTCTTTCTTACCATTTTCAGTCTGAAGTCTTGCACGTTGTGCATTCATGTCATTCAACTGACGAATATTTTCATCACTCTTGGCCTTGATTTCACTTAGCTGGTCTTCCAGGGTACGGCACATCTTCTCTAAATTAGCCTAAAGAGATTTTATAGGTTATATGAAGGTTATATACAGATGTTTGTAAGATGCTTTTATATTTAATGATCCTCTAGTGAAATTACCTTTGATTTAGCCACAGCCTCCATGTTGCTTGTCAAGTCATCAATCTCCATCTTGTATTCACTCTTCTCCTTCTCCAGCTTCTGCTTGACCCGCTGGAGGTTGTCGATCTGTTCTCCAAGCTCAGCCACACTGTCTGCCTGCTTCTTTCGGAGAGCTGCGGCTGTAGCTTCATGCTGCAAGGTGGACTCTTCCAGATCACGACGCAACTTCTGGAATTCGGCTTCACGCTTCTTGTTCATCTCAATCTGGGCAGCAGTGGCACCACCAGCTTCCTCAAGCCTTTCACTGATCTCTTCAAGTTCCCTGGAGAGATCAGCTCTCTGCTTCTCCACTTTAGCACGAGCAGCTCGCTCTGCCTCAATTTCCTCTTCCAGCTCCTCGATACGGGCCTAAATAAAGAATGAAGAATTAACTACCCAGTGATATTGGTAACATGGGTTTTCTCAGCTATGCATCAATTTCATATAACACATTGAAAAGATTAGGGTTAGTTTTACCTGAAGTTCTTTGATCTTCTTTTGAAGCTGTGCTCCCAAAGACTGTTCATCCTCAATCTTGCTGAGAAGCTGACTGATCTCAAAGTCTTTCCTGTATTTAAAGTATTGTTTTGTAAAATGAGAAAAAATATATACATATATTTTGTGCAATTTTGTAAAATTCAAACATCTGATGTCCACTTACTTTTTGATCTTCTCATCTGATTGCTGTTTGTCATTCTCCAGGTCCATTATGGACTCCTGGGCCAGTTTCAGATCACCCTCAAGCTTCCTCTTGGCTCTCTCAAGGTCCATACGGAGCTTCTTCTCTTGCTCCAGTGAGCCCTCAAGCTATTGTTACAGAAACCAGAGCATTTAATTCTAGTATAGAGACGCAAAATTAATTTTGCATTGATTCAAGCTCTTGTTCTCATGCCAAACATCTTACATCATCCACTTGCTGCTCAAGCTTTGTCTTAGATTTAGTCAGAGTGTTGACTTTGTCTTCCTCTGCCTGAAGGTCATCAAGAGTCTGCTGGTGTGCCTCTTGGAGGGCTTTCTTCTCTTTGGTCAGCTTGGCAATGCTCTCATCCTGAGAAGCCATCTCCTCCGTCAGGTTTTTAACCTAAATAGAAACATTGTTCATTATTTTCATTCTCAAGATCCAGAACATTCATCAGTATGAAGAACATGTGAAAAAATGATTGACCTTATTTTCTGTTGCATGTTTCTCCTTCTCCACTTTGGCCAAGGTGAGCTCCAGGTCGTCAATGTCTTTCTTCAGTTCAGAGCATTCATCCTCCAGTTTCCTCTTCTTGGCAGTGAGTTCAGCATTAATTTCTTCCTCATCCTCCAGTCTCTCGGTTGCCTCTTTGAGTTTTCCCTCGAGCTGGATCTTGCTTTTGATGAGACCTTCACATCTCTCTTCAGCATCAGAAAGGTTTTCAGTTTCCTGTTCATTGAGATGGATGTAGTTTAATGGCTTATGTTCATAGCTGTTGCATCTATATTAGTATCATGTGAAATACTCACAGCTGCTACTTGAAGTTGAAGATCATTTTTCTCCTGAAGAAGTGACACCATTTTCTCCTCAAGCTCTTTCTTTTTAGCTAATGCCTTTGCTAGATCCTCCTTCATTTTCTCAAAGTTCTCCTTCATGGCTACCATTTCTTTCTCAGTCTCTGCACTCTTCAGAAGAGGCTTGATCTTGAAGTAGAGCTTCATCCATGGCCAATGTTTCACATTCATGAATGAGCGGATGTTGTATTGGATGGAATAAATGGATTCTCTGTGTAAATTGCAATCAGTAAATTAGTCATCATCAATCTTTCATAACAAACAGTTGTTCCAAACAGTTTTGTAAATCCATTCATACCTCCTCGCCATCATTTTGACAAACTCCTTCCTCATGACATATCCACGGCACAAAGCCTGAGTCATGGTAACCAGTGTTGCTAGTTTCTCATCTCTCATCTCCTCAAGAGTACCCAACAGACCAGCTTTGAAGAACACCTACAAGACCATTTGGAAGATATCAGTGGTGTAATGTTGAAGAAGCCAAGTAGTCTTTCAATGTACATGTGACCTGGGGTACAATATATGGCCCCTTATATTAAATGAGTTAGGCTATTCCAGTAATTCTAGTGGGGGAAAAAATCTATTATGTTTTATACTATACTATAGACATTTGAGAGAATTCTGTCCTTTCATCTTTGATGCAACAGCTTGGGGAGGCATGACAGTGTCCCGTGAACAAAATGGGGTCCATATATTTTTTTATTTTTTTTTAAATACTCTTGTGTAGAGTAGCTTTATTGGCACAAAGTCTAGACCTGACACAGACTGTGAGCAAGACCGCATCACCATGCTAGTGCCTGACCTCACTTATGGTCTTGTGTTTGAATGCCAGCAAATCCCTGTATCTATGTTCAACATCTAGTTCTTTCTTCCTCAGACTGTTGCGGTAGAATTGGAAGCACTGAATTCTCTAGAATGTCACTGTGATTTAGCATTAAGATTTGGAATTACTGGAATTATCAAACCAGTAATTTGAAGGGAGTAGTCGAAATATTTTTTGCTTGGGCCATGTACTGTATTTACTGACTTACCTTGGTATGTCCAAACTTGTATTGGGTGTGGTCAACATCAATAGAGCCCAAGAGTTTCTCTGAAGCCTTTTTGTTGTCAATGAACTGTCCCTCAGGGATGACGCTAGCATTTAATACTTTGTATCTGGAGGATATTCAGTTGAGAGTTATGTTCTTGTGGAGCCACAAAAACATTTCTAAGATGATGACGATTAGGTGGTGCATCATCTCTATTTTGGTGGTTGCAAAAAGGTGTCTTTACCTCTGCTTGAAGTCACCATAGAGGATTCTGCTGGGGAAACCTTTCCTGCAGATTCTGATACCTTCCAGCACACCATTACACCTGAGCTGGTGGATAACCAGGAAGTTCTCCATCAGACCTGCAAAGAAAATGTTCTTAAGGTTCCAGAGATATTTTCAAAACTGTGATGCATTTGAGTCTTTAGGGATTAAGTTTACCTGGAGTCTTGGACTCATTAGGAATCAAGCAGCGCACAAAGTGAGGGTGAGTGCTCCTCAGGTTAGTCATCAGCTTACCCAAGTTCTCCTGTGGAAATGTTTGTCATTAGTCTAATCTTTAATGGTGTAAAAGTTCACAATTAAAATAGAGATTCTGTTTACCCTAAAAAGTGCAGACACTGTCTGGAAGGATCCACCCTTCTTCTTGCCCTTCTTTCCACCGCCTCCCTCAGCTGTTTTGTCAATGAATAAATTGTTTTTGAAATTGAATCTTGTTAATATAATATCTATTAATATAATATAATATATATATTAATATAATATCCTGTTAATATAATTGATATCTTGCATAGATACGTCATGTTTTTATGAAACTTTAGAATCTGTGATTACGTAGTGTGTTACCCTCTGAAAATCTTATTCTTTTCTCTGTTTTTTTATATAAGCAGGTGTCTTGTACATAATTAAAACATAAAGTATTTCAGGATATGCAGATGGTTGTACCTTCTGCAGCTCCATGAGCAGCATACAGGAAGGCCAGCACTTTAAGTGATGACTTTTGGTAAAGTTGCACAACGGAGTCATTCAGTGGATCCTTGTTCTTGTCCAACCAGCCAACAATGTTGTAGTCCACAGTGCCGGCGTAGTGCACCAGAGAGAAGTGGGCCTCTGCCTTACCTTTGGCAGGCTTGGGCTTCTGGAAAGCTGCACATTTGCCCAGATGCTGATCATGCAACTTGTTTTTGAAGCTTGTGTCTGTAGCTTTGGGGAACATGCACTCCTCTTCAAGGATGGAGAAGATGCCCATTGGCTGTTGAAGAAATATTCATGGTCAAGTACAGGCACAATATGAATAGTCATTTTAATTTGCTGAATGTCCTCTTACCTTCTCAATGAGCTCAATGCAGGCAGCCAAGTCCATACCAAAGTCAATGAACTCCCAATCAATGCCTTCTTTCTTGTACTCCTCTTGCTCCAGAACAAACATGTGGTGGTTGAAGAACTGTTGCAGTTTCTCATTTGTGAAGTTGATGCAAAGCTGCTCCAAGCTGTTGAACTGTTAATTAAACAAAGACAAGTTCTTACTGTTGTCTATTATCTTTTGTATCCTGATTGTTACAGAGACTTTAATAACTGATGCTCACATCAAAGATCTCAAATCCAGCGATGTCCAGCACACCAATGAAGAACTGTCTTGGTTGTTTTGTGTCCAACATCTCATTGATACGGACAACCATCCACAAGAACATTTTCTCATAGACAGACTTGCAGAGCGCAGAGACTGCGTTGTTCACCTGAGAAATTCAAAGGTCAGTGTAGATCAAATTATTACACTGAATGTCTTTGAGACATTTCTAGC
This sequence comes from Chanodichthys erythropterus, assembly GCF_024489055.1. Classification (NCBI taxonomy): domain Eukaryota; kingdom Metazoa; phylum Chordata; class Actinopteri; order Cypriniformes; family Xenocyprididae; genus Chanodichthys; species Chanodichthys erythropterus. The sequence goes on from NC_090230.1 coordinate 29,185,210, forward strand.
TTTTATCATCTATCGAGTAGAGTAGATAAGTGATCACCTGTGGTACTGTCTGGCCTTTGGTCACCATCTCATTTCCGACCTTCACTCTGGGGTAACACAGAGCTTTCAGCATGTCAGCAGAGTTGAGGCCCATGAGGTAGGCGATTTTATCAGCCACTGAGGAAGAACAGTTTTATGAATTATTGTACTAATGAAGTGAATGTTCATATGTTAATATGTGCTAATAGTATGTCTTACCCTCAGTGCCGTCAGGTTCGGCCTGCTCCTCTCTCTGCTTCTGTTTGAACTTCATGTTCCCATGATGCATCACAGCACCTGTCAGCTTGTAGATGCTGATTTTCTCATCAGCATTGAAGCCCAGAATGTCAATGGCTGTCTGTTTATACAATGACCAAATTAATCACACATTATTAATTAAGGTCAAAGAGAAGGGTATTTTATATTGTATGTCATGCAGTATTCGGTTTATACTAGCATTTTTCTGATGTTTGTTTGCTCAGATATATTGTAAAGAATATGAAAATACTACTACTACTAAAAATAATAATAACGTAGTTGTGCACATACATCTGTGGCAATGAACTCCTCCACATCATTGATACTCTTGACAGTGATTTCACCCTGGCTGATCATTGGATAGTCGTAAGGGTTGGTGGTGATGAGCAGGGCCTCTGTAAAGAATTGATGTGCAGTATGTTAACAGTGTTCTCAAACATGGAAATGAATGAAACACAATACTGTAGATTCCTCACCGAGCAGCTCTGGCTTGTGTCCGGTCATGAGCTGGTAGAAGATGTGGTAGCTCCTCTCAGCAGACAGCTGGAATGTTACTCTTGACTTTTCCAGCAGATCTTTTTAGAGACAAAAATGGAGAAAAAGGACATTGACTGCATTTGATTTACCCATCTTAAACTTTTAGGGGTGTAACAATTCACTCGTTTTCCCAATGCATCAATTACAAATCCTGACGATGCATATGCATTGATCTTGAAACATGTACTTTTGAATCATGAATTAAATAAAAGGTTATTTAATAAAAAAAAAAAAAAGTCAGTTTAGGATTAGTTGGGAAAGTGCATGATATCTAGGGTAGTCTCTCCATGGAATCATTGTATGTTTAATGTACCTGGAACACTTTAATAAGGTTGTGTAGCCTATACATTAACACTATCCTACACAATAGTTAACATGAACTAACAATACTTTTAAAGCCTTTTTAAATTTTGGCTTATGTAAATTTCTAGAGAATTTTATAGGCTATTAAAATAAAGTTATGTATCATCATTAAGAATTAACATTAATATATTTTTTTCCTTCACTCTCTGAACCCCTGAAGGTCGCTGTGTAATTCACACCCTGACTAAGACATGTTTGGGGAAGCATTTCAAGAATCCCATAAATTCATATTAAAAAAATGCAGAATTAAATCAATAATCGAAACGCATTGAATTTTAATGTGAATCATCAGGAATAGAATTATTCTGAATTTGCAAAAATCATTCTTGAATCAAATTGAAAACGTATGAATCGTGATTCACAGCCCTATTTGGTTTAAAACAATGTTACTCACAAGTTTCAATGTCAGCTGAGGCCAGTTTTCCAGTGGTCCCAAAGTGAATCCTGATGAATTTACCCTATGAAGATTGAAAGCATTTACAAAAGCTCAGGTGTTTGGAAGCTTTGAAGGTGTGACTGAAGTTGTATAATGTTATAATGATTCATTAGTTCAACTTACAAAACGAGAGGAGTTGTCATTCCTCACAGTCTTGGCATTACCATAAGCCTCCAGCAGAGGGTTGGCTGCCACAATTTGGTCCTCCAGTGATCCCTATATGTAATTGTAGGACAATGGATAGTTATGAGGTAAAGCACAAATACTGTTATCAATCACATTGTCTTGAAGAGATATTCACAAACCTGCATTTTTCCAGCAACAGGTTCTGCCTTCTTCGGTCCAGACATTGCACCAACAGTTGCAAAGTACTGAATGACACGTTTTGTGTTCACAGTCTTTCCAGCACCAGATTCTCCACTGGAGGTTCACAATAGATCATTTAGTCATACATATTCTACAGATTTACTTTATAATCAAAACGTTTCAGCTTATTTCAGAAGACTTTTTACTCACGTAATCAGGACAGACTGGTTCTCACGATCTGAAATTACACCATGAAATGTTAACAGGGTTTACTTTATACTAACTTGAAGGCATAAAGTGTTATAAAATATTTTAAATGCATTCATAATTATTTATTCTAGTCATTCATTCATGTATAAAGATAGTATTTGTAGTATATATACATATAGTATATAATATAGTATTTATAAGTGTATAGATGAGGTTCAGTAACTTTTTATGCAATAAAATGTGTGATACTTAAATAATGGTTATTATTATTAATTTTAATTATTAATTGAATGTAATGTCGATAAACCAGCTAGCTATGGTTAACTAGCTAGTGCTAAAGATAAAAAAAAAAAAAAATCATTCCTTTTTAATATGAAGTGAAGTGACGTGTAGCCAAGTATGGTGTCCCATACTTGGAATTTGTGCTCTGCATTTCACCCATCCCAGTACACTCACAGACTATGAACTTATAACTGTAGCAGTAAATAAGCATTAAACATCAAAGCTACATTATGTAACTTTTGGCTCTCTAAGCTGTTGAAGCATAAAACTAAAAAGTTACTTGTTGGAAGACCAACTTCCCCTGCAGATAGTAGTAGCCTGAACTCTGCTTTTTTCAAGGATTTGACATAAACACACAGATGAATGAAATAATAGGTTGCAGTTTCCTGCAAAATCTATATAAATATACATTTATACATTTTATGCACGGTAAAAGGCAAAAACAGCTGGATTTATCATGTGTGTGCACATTATTTACATTTTGTGAATAACTAATGAATAAACTGCACAATCACATTTTTTCTTCATTGTCTAAATTTTCCATAAATCTTGTTTGTTGAGAGACTTCTGGAATCCACTTACCAGTGAGCATGAACTGGTAGGCGTTGTCGGAGATGGAGAAGATGTGAGGCGGGGCTTCAATCCTCTTTTTGCCTCTGTATCCGGCCACAACGACTGAATCGTACACTGGGAGCCACTTGTAGGGATTGACAGTGACGCAGAACAAGCCAGAGTAGGTCTGAAACGGAGATATATAGTCCAGTTTAACAATGCTTTTGCCCTCTCTCATGAATAAAAGAATAAAATATGATTTGCTTAGACTTACGTAGATCATCCATGCTGCGTAACGCTCTTTGAGGTTATACAGCACAGCAGGCTCACTGAGGTGGGTCATCATGGCCATGTCCTCCATTTTGTCAAACTTAGGAGGATTCATGGGGAAGATTTCATCTTCTTTTACCGTGACAGTCTGTAATGAACATTGATCAATGAACATTTAACCTCTGCAGACTCAAACACAGTAACATATGAAATAGTTTTTATCCATGATACTTACTTTCCCACTGTGCGTTTTGACAGTAGCTTTTCCTCCCTCTTTACTAACAAGAGTACCCTTCAGGTACATCTCGTCTGCATCTGTCACGAAGAATGCCGTTTTGGCATCAAAGGGGGTGTTCTGAGCCTCTATTCTCTCTCTTTCCGGCTTCCGGAGGTAAATGGCCGCCGGGCCGAAGCACTCCATCTCACCATCTCCCATGATTGCACTGCACTGTTGAGAAAGATTGACATAAAATTACTTTTATACTTAATTTATTTCACTTGTTAATTGTCATCATGTAACATTCAAGTCTAACTCTCCAAATAGATTCTAATTAATTAAACCTCCAAACAGATCTCAATGTATTGTCAGCATCAGTTGGCAAGTTATAGAAGACTGAAATCTTGCAATTTTAGCACTTTACCTTGTATTATCCTTAGATAGAAATAGCAGGTGTCAAGTTCAGGATTCTGAAAAAAAGAAAAAGGATAGTCAGCATTCACAATTCAAAATTAATAATAAAAAAAAAAAAAAAAAAAAAAAAAAAAAATTTCAAACATATGGTGTAACTCCCCTACCTTTGCTGGGCCACTGTGCTAACATCAGAGGCACCCATTTATATAGTGTCACTACTGAACACTCAGCAGAACTGTCCTGCTGGATTTGGGCATGTAATTCTACTTGGTATATGGTAATGTATCTCTGTCCTAGTGGAAAATAGCAAGATGTTGGCATTCATTTGTTTTTTTTTTTTTGTTTTTTTTTTTTGCTGGAGCATGTGAGGTTTTAATTCTTACAGTTTACCTTAAATAAAAACCCTTTAATCATTTCATAACATTGAGATGTTAGTTTTAAAGCAGCAGTATATTAATCATAGATGTTCGAACAATGCACCATTTTTTTTTTTTTTTTTTTTTTTGAAATTACACTTACATTCCGTGCTTTATGTAGTTTGTACTGTTCTTTTTTAATGCAGGCTTTCTTGTTGTGTGAACTTGCTTTAAGATGTTTAATTTGATGACACTAAGGTCTTATTTCAATGCAGCATCCTTTAAATTAATGGAACTTGGCACAGAGGACCAACTTGGTTCAGATGTAGAGAAGCCGCCAGCTGTCACTGGTATTCAGTTTCGGGAGTGATAGCAAGGCTGGCTTTTTATAAGTAAACAAATTGGCCTCTTCTATACAGGCAACAAATATTATTTATTTACCTTTATTTTACCAGGAAATCTCATTGAGATTAAAATTTATTTTTCAGGAGAAACCTGATGTTATATATAACATTGCAAACTTTTAATATATAGCTTAATTTTGGGGCAATTATCTGTTAAATGATGATTGATATTAGTAAACCACATGGTGTCTTATACCATACTGACCATTGTGTTGCCAGATAAATTCCTGTGTTCAACAATTTCCAACAAATGTTTGTTTAGACATTTAGTGTCCAATTTATTTCCTCTTCAAATTCTGATAATGTCAAATCATGAAGAGCTTATGTATTATGTAATGGAAAGGAATCTCAAGAATGCTCAGAAATGTTCCTCTTGACAAATCTAAGAAAATGTAGGTGGTTTTCCTTCAATAGTAATTTTCATCTTTTGCCTTCAAGTTTTTTAAAACCTAAATTATTTATTGCCAGAGATAAACTCTAGTTTCTCAGTCCAACTAAAAAAAAAAAAAAAAAAAAAAAAAAAAAAAAAAAAATATATATATATATATATATATATATATATATGTGTGTGTGTGTGTGTTTATAATTATTTTTTATTGAGCAATTAAAGCCAAGTAGTCTTTGCACCTACTAATCTGCATTCATAGTAATATTATGACTCAAAGTTATAAACAGCATGTTCTTATGTGGGAAAATCTTAAACAGCACAGTAATAGCTGCTGTTTGTATTGTGAGGTTTAGGCCATTCATTCAGACCACAGTGAAGACTTTAAATTGAAAATCATGGTACAGATTATAGCTTGAGCTTCCTTAGCATTTTGTTACTCTGTGTGAATCCCTTTATAGCCATGGTGTACTCATGTAGGGAAGCAGGCAACACCTTGTGCCAACTAAAGCCTTTACCAGCCAGACTGATTTCAATCCAATAAGAGCTACATTTGAAATGTGATTCAGTGGCAGAATGTGCAGCCGACACCTTTGCAACAAGTGTGTGATATTTCAACATAAATGGCTCTGTTGCCACAAATAATTCAAGCTGTTATAGGAACAAGGGTGGAGGGAAGGGTCAAGTGATGCGTTTAAAGACACCTCTTCTGGAAAGATTAACCAACAACCATAAGTACAGCCCCTTACAATATAGAATTTTTGCTCGCTCTCTTTTTTCACCTCTGCATTTAATTTCTGCTCTAGTTTGTTTACTAGAATTTTTCTTAATTTTGAAACTTGGCATGGTACTGAAAATATTGTTGGCTCCTTTGACAAACTGCTTGTGATGTTCTTCATTCATAAGTCTCTGGTGGGACTTTTGATTAAAAGTGTCTGTTGACTGAATGAAGATATTTGTACGAATTTTATATGGTTGACAACATAAAAGGAAGACAATATAGATTATTTTCTTTTTATTCGTTTGCATGTATGTTTGTCATCTTTTCTTCATTCTTCATCCTTACTCTGCACAATATAATAAAAAGAAAAATATTTATGTATAAACTATAGCTTCACAGAATACAGCTGTACATCATCAATCCTTTTCCATCTGTGTGTTTGTTACCTTGCCAGCTTCACGGCTCTTGGTCCTCAGCTTGTTGACCTGGGACTCGGCAATGTCAGCGCGCTCCTGAGCCTCTTCCAGCTCATGCTGCACCTTCCTGTACCTGGACAGGTGAGTGTTGGCCTGCTCCTCCTGTTACGATTACACAAGATATCCAACCCTTTTCATGGCAGTGCATTCATGGCACTGGACACTTTTGTCAATACTAAAACTTCACGCTCCAGACATTTGATATTAGACTTACAGCTTCTTCAGCCTGGCGCTTGTAGGCCTTCACTTTCAGCTGCAGCTTGTCTACCAGATCCTGCAGTCGGATCACGTTCTTCTTGTCTTCCTCAGTCTTTGGGAGTAAATATTGGACATGGTCTTAGTTAAACTGTATATTATTAAGAAAGGTGGTAAATTTCTAATTCCTGGGTAGTTTTACCTGGTAGGTGAGGTCCTTCACCCTCCTCTCATACTTGCGCACTCCTTTCACAGCATCTGCACCACGTCTCTGCTCAGCTTCAACTTCAGACTCTAACTCACGCACCTTCAGTAGAGAGTTATTGTTTCACCTGTCAAATCTCTGGCATGACCAGTACATCTAAAAACTTGTTTTGTTCCTAAACACTCAAATTTACCCTGGACTCCAGTTTCTTTCCACCCTTCATGGCCAGACTTTCAGCCTCATCCAGACGGTGCTGCAGGTCTTTGACAGTCACCTCCAGGTTCTTCTTCATCCTCTCCAGGTGAGCACTGGTGTCCTGCTCCTTCTTCAGCTCCTCAGCCATCATGGCAGCCTGAAATATAAGCCAGTTAAAATGAACTAACCAATATAGATAGAATTACCTTTCATGACCTTCCATCTGTTACCACATGCACCTAAAAACAATACAAATAACTGTTTAAACTGGAATAGAGAAGCAGAATGTAAACACTCACATCAGTGATGGCCTTCTTGGCCTTCTCCTCTGCATTTCTGGCCTCCTGGACTGAATCATCCACCTCACCTTGAACCTGGACCAGATCAGCCTCAAGCTTCTTCTTGGTGTTAATAAGACTTGTATTCTGTGGGATGTAAGCAGTTAGTCTACAGTGTCTACAGTTTATCATGTATCCTGAATTTGTTCCTGGTATTTAGTAATTGTTTGTACTTGTGAGTGCAGCAGTCCCACACGCTCGCTGGCATCAACCAGCTCCTGCTCCGCCACTTTGCGGCCTCTCTCTGTTTGCTCCAGTGCAGCTCTCAGCTCCTCAATCTCTGCTTGCATCAGGTTATTCCTGCGCTCCACCATGGCCACCTGCTCCTTCATGTCCTCCTGTCCTCTGAGAGCATCATCAAGGTGCAGCTGGGCATCCTGTGGCAACATTCTTTCTTTGTTAGTTGTCATGCTTTGGTTAATTCATGTTTCATATTCATATTGTCAAACATTTAATATTTATTGCAATCCCACATTCTACAGAAAGAAACCTTGAGTTGGCCTTGGACGTTCCTGAGCTGTTTCTGGGCCTCAGCAGCCTGGCGGTTGGCATGACTCAGCTGGATCTCCATCTCATTCAGATCTCCCTCCATCTTCTTTTTGACTCTCAGAGCATCATTTCTGCTCCTGACCTCAGAGTCCAGAGTGCTCTGCATGGAATCGATCACTCTTTGGCTGTTCCTCTTGATCTGTTCCATCTCCTCATCCTTCTCAGCAAGCTTCCTGTCAATCTCACTCTTCACCTGGTTCAGCTCCAGCTGCACACGAAGAATCTTGGACTCTTCATGTTCCAGGGTGCCCTACAAAGGAAAAAAAGACAAAAATGTATTTGTAAATTTGTCACAAGCACATTTATGCACATTTACTAGGGTTCAAGAAGGAAATAATTAACAAAAATTAAGTTTTCCATTTAAAGGTATAAATATTCAATGTTTTAATATTATTTAAAGCAATGGTATCATAATATTAGTATTATAGCAAAAGAATGGCACCTCAGCTTCTTCAAGTGCAGTCTGGATCTCTGCTTTCTCAGACTCCACTGTCTTCTTGGCTTTCTCTAACTCATGAATGCTCTTTCCAGTCTCTCCAAGCTGCTCAGTGAGGTCAGAAATCTCCTCTAAAAGAGTTTAAAAATCATGAGTGTAAGATTTTCTGTTTTAATGCATATCCTTGTTAGTCTTTGTTGTACAAATAAAAGTTGTATTACGTTGCAGATTCTTGTTCTCCCTCTTCAGGGTCTCCAGGTGGTCAAGAGCTTCCTCATAGGAGTTCTTCATTTTGAAAAGTTCAGTGCTGAGAGAACAAGCTTCTTTCTGAGCACCTTCTAGTTCAGCCTGACTTTCCTCATACTTCTGTTTCCACTCTGCTAGCACCTGATAATGAAAGAAATGGGGTCATCATTAAATTAGTAAATTCATGGTTTATGTTTACAGGTTATCCATGTCTTTTTACCTTGTCAAAGTTTCTCTGCTTCTTGTCAAGGTTGGCTGCCAATGCATTTGCCCTCTCCACATCAATCATGAGATCTTCTACTTCACCCTGCAGTCTCTGTTTGGTCTTTTCCAGAGAGGCACACTTGGAGTTCACTGCCTCAATGGATTCTTCAGCATCCTGCAGACGCTGGGCCAGCTTTTTCCTGAGGGAAGTGATTTGAAATTATGAAATCTTGGTCATATTAAATGTAGGATACTGAAGACTTTTCCCAATGATGCATTTACTTGGATTCCTCAAGCTCCTCAGTGCGTTGGATGGCATCAGTCTCATATTTTGTTCTCCACTGAGCCACCTCACTGTTGGCCTTAGACATTCCACACTGGAGTTCAGCTTTGGCCTTCTGCTCTTCCTCATACTGCTCTCTGAGCAGGTCACAGTCATGGCGGGCAGACTGAACCACATGGGCCAGAGCATTCTTGGCCTAAAATGAAATGTTATTGTTTTGTGCAGTTTATGGGCATTGTTTTCTGAAAATTCATTGGTGGATTTACTGTGCATGTTTACTGTTGAAGGTGGCTATTTACCTTCACTTCCTCTTCAACAAGTCTCTTGAGTTCCTCAATTTGCTGAATATAAGCCTGTTTTCCTCTGGTCAGCTGAGAAATAAGAGCATCTTTCTCTTCCAGTTGGCGACTAAATTCACCTAACAGATCAAATGTTCCCTTAGTTCAGTTCCATTAGTTAATAGTTTTATTAGTTCATTATGCATAATTATTAATCTAATGTTACCTATTACCTTGCAATACTCACCATTTTCAGTCTGAAGTCTTGATTTTTGTGCATTATTATCATTTAGTTGACGGAGATTCTCGTCATTCTTGGCTTTGATTTCACTTAGTTGGTCCTCAAGTGTACGACACATCTTTTCTAAATTACCCTATTGAAATTAAAGGTTAAGCGTCGGTGTTCCAATGTGCATTTGATTCTGTTCTCAGCCTCCATGTTGCTTGTCAAGTCATCAATCTCCATTTTGTATTCACTCTTCTCCTTCTCTAGCTTCTGCTTGACTCGCTGGAGGTTGTCGATCTGTTCTCCAAGCTCAGCCACACTGTCTGCCTACTTCTTTCGGAGAGCTGCGGCTGTAGCTTCATGCTGCAAGGTGGACTCTTCCAGATCACGACGCAACTTCTGGAATTCAGCTTCACGCTTCTTGTTCATCTCAATCTGGGCAGCAGTGGCACCACCAGCTTCCTCAAGCCTTTCACTGATCTCTTCAAGTTCCCTGGAGAGATCAGCTCTCTGCTTCTCCACTTTAGCACGAGCAGCTCGCTCTGCCTCAATTTCCTCTTCCAGCTCCTCAATACGGGCCTAAATATAGAAAGGAAAATTAACTACCCAGTGGGTTTTTCCAGCTATGCATCTACTTCACGTTTGCACATAGAAAAGATTAGTGTTACCTGAAGTTCTTTGATCTTCTTCTGAAGCTGTACTCCCAATGATTGTTCATCCTCAATCTTGCTGAGAAGCTGACTGATCTCAAAATCTTTCCTGTTTTTTAAGTACTTTTTTGTAAAATGTGTAAAATTGTATGTAATTGAGTGAATGCTAATGTCCACTTACTTTTTGATCTTCTCATCTGATTGCTGTTTGTCATTCTCCAGGTCCATTATGGACTCCTGGGCAAGTTTCAGATCACCCTCGAGCTTCCTCTTGGCTCTTTCAAGGTCCATACGGAGCTTCTTTTCTTGCTCCAGTGAGCCCTCAAGCTGTTGTTACAGAAACCAGAGCATTTAAGTCTAGTTTAGAGACACAAAATTAATTTCCCATTTATTCATGCTTAGTTTCATGCCAAACATCTTACATCATCCACTTGCTGCTCAAGCTTTGTCTTAGATTTAGTCAGAGTGTTGACTTTGTCTTCCTCTGCCTGAAGGTCATCAAGAGTCTGCTGGTGTGCCTCTTGGAGAGCTTTCTTCTCTTTGGTCAGCTTGGCAATGCTCTCATCCTGAGAAGCCATCTCCTCCGTCAGGTTTTTAACCTAAATAGAAACATTGTTCAGGAACTTGAGAATGAAAACAATGAACAATCATTAGTGTGAAGAACATGTGAAAAGATGATTGACCTTATTTTCTGTTGCATGTTTCTCCTTCTTCACTTTGGCCAAGGTGAGCTCCAGGTCATCAATGTCTTTCTTTAGTTCAGAGCATTCGTCCTCCAGTTTCCTCTTCTTGGCAGTGAGTTCAGCATTGATTTCTTCCTCATCCTCCAGTCTCTTGGTTGGTCATAGCTGTAGGTATCATTTTGACTCCGTAAGAACGGAAATACTCACAGCAGCTACTTGCAGTTGAAGGTCATTTTTCTCCTAAAGAAGTGACACCATTTTCTCCTCAAGCTCTTTCTTTTTAGCTAATGCCTTTGATAGATCCTCCTTCATTTTCTCATAGTTCTCCTTCAAGGCTGCCATTTCCTTCTCAGTCTCTGCACTCTTCAGAAGAGGCTTGATCTTGAAGTAGAGCTTCATCCATGGCCAATGTTTCACATTCATGAATGAGCGGATGTTGTATTGGATGGAATAAATGGATTCTCTGTGTAAATTGCAATCAGTAAATTAGTCATTATCAATCTTTCATAACAAACAGTTGTTCCAAACAGTTTTGTAAATTCATTCATACCTCCTCTCCATCATTTTGACAAACTCCTTCCTCATGACATATCCACGGCACAAAGCCTGAGTCATGGTAACCAGTGTTGCCAGTTTCTCATCTCTCATCTCCTCAAGAGTACCCAACAGACCAGCTTTGAAGAACACCTACAAGAACATTTGGAAGAAATCAGTGGTATAGAAACAGAGTTGTCCCCTTCAGGTGTCACAGTTTAGCTGCAGCAGAGAAGAGTCGGAATCAGACATCAGCATTAACGGGTTTATTTCACAAGAACAGAACAACTAAACCAATGGTAACCAACATAAGAACAGACAAGGAGTGCAGGGAAGTGAGTCCATTATAAAGGGAGTGCTAATGATGAAGTCCAAGTGCAGGTAATCTGTGGTGATGGGGAGTTGACGAGGAAGTGAGTGAAGGTGAGGAACAGGGAGGAACATTTGAGATGGAGTCCAGAACAGGAGGGACGTGAACTGTAACGTCAGGATAGATGTGACCATAGGTATTTGCTGTGTAACTCACCTTGGTGTGTCCAAACTTGTATTGGGTGTGGTCAACATCAATAGAGCCCAAGAGTTTCTCTGAAGCCTTTTTGTTGTCAATGAACTGTCCCTCAGGGATGACGCTAGCATTTAATACTTTGTATCTAGAGGACATTCAGGGGAGAGTCATGTTCTCGTGAAGCCAAAAATATAGTCATAAGATGATGATGATCAGGTGGTGCATCTTGTCTAAGTAGGTGGTTGCAAAAAGGTGTCTTTACCTCTGCTTGAAGTCACCATAGAGGATTCTGCTGGGGGAACCTTTCCTGCAGATTCTGATACCTTCCAACACACCATTACACCTGAGCTGGTGGATAACCAGGAAGTTCTCCATCAGACCTGCAATGAAAATGTTCTTAAGGTTCCAGAGATATTTTCAAAACTTTTTAGTCTTCAGGGATTAAGTTTACCTGGAGTTTTGGACTCATTAGGAATCAAGCAGCGCACAAAGTGAGGGTGAGTGCTCCTCAGGTTAGTCATCAGCTTACCCAAGTTCTCCTGTGGAAATGTTTGTCATTAGTATAATCTTTAATGGTGTAAAGGTTCACATTCTTCATTAAAAGAGAGAATCTGATTTACCCTAAAAAGTGCAGACACCGTCTGGAAGGAACCACCCTTCTTCTTGCCTCCCTTCTTTCCTCCGCCTCCCTCAGCTGTTTTATGTCAAGACAAGTGTTGTTACTGATATTGTATAAAGAATAAATAACTTCTTAGCCAAATTTCCTGTATTGGAAAGATTTTTATAAAATTGGTTTAAATTATGAAATGTGGAGAGTAAGAAGTGTGTCTCAGTCTTCAGTTCATATTTAAAACACAATAAATTTAGGTGATCATACCTTCAGCAGATGCATGAGCAGCATACAGGAAGGCCAGCACTTTAAGTGATGACTTTTGGTAAAGTTGCACAACAGAGTCATTCAGTGGATCCTTGTTCTTGTCCAACCAGCCAACAATGTTGTAGTCCACAGTGCCGGCGTAGTGCACCAGAGAGAAGTGGGCCTCTGCCTTACCTTTGGCAGGCTTGGGCTTCTGGAAAGCTGCAGTTTTGCCCAGATGCTGATCATGCAACTTGTTTTTGAAGCTTGTGTCTGTAGCTTTGGGGAACATGCACTCCTCTTCAAGGATGGAGAAGATGCCCATTGGCTGTTGAAGAAATATTCATGCTCAAGTACAGGGACAATATGAATAATCATTTTAATTTGCTGAATGTCCTCTTACCTTCTCAATGAGCTCAATGCAGGCAGCCAAGTCCATACCAAAGTCAATAAACTCCCATTCAATTCCTTCTTTCTTGTACTCCTCTTGCTCCAGAACAAACATGTGGTGGTTGAAGAACTGTTGCAGTTTCTCATTTGTGAAGTTGATGCAAAGCTGCTCCAAGCTGTTGAACTGTTAATTAAACAAAGACAAGTTCTTACTGTTGTCTATTATCTTTATATCCTTAATGTTACAGAGACTTTGATAACTGATGCTCACATCAAAGATCTCAAATCCAGCGATGTCCAGCACACCAATGAAGAACTGTCTAGGCTGCTTTGTGTCTAACATCTCATTGATACGGACAACCATCCACAAGAACATTTTCTCATAGACAGACTTGCAGAGCGCAGAGACTGCGTTGTTCACCTGAGAAATTCAAAGGTCAATGTAGATCAAATTATTACACGTTCACTTCTCAAGACAACTATAAATGTCTACGAGACATTTCTAGCTTTTATCATCTATCAAGTCAAGTCACCTTTATATTTATATAGTGCTTTTTACAATGTAGATTGTGTCAAAGCAGCTTTACAGTGATAACTGGTGAATCATTTTGTCTGCAGCTCTTGAAAATGATGTCATTGTCCAGCTTAAGTAAGTTCAGTATTGAGTCATTCCTTTGTAAAAATCAATAGTTATTAATTTAGTTAATTCATCCATACATCGGCTCTGGAGAAAACAGTGATGTCATCATCCAGCTCAGTTCAGTTTGCATACAATAGTGTCAATGCAGACAGATAAAAAACGTTGTTGAGCTGTTGTCTATTATCTTTTGTATCCTGATTGTTACAGAGACTTTAATAACTGATGCTCACATCAAAGATCTCAAATCCAGCGATGTCCAGCACACCAATGAAGAACTGTCTTGGTTGTTTTGTGTCCAACATCTCATTGATACGGATGACCATCCACAAGAACATTTTCTCATAGACAGACTTGCAGAGCGCAGAGACTGCGTTGTTCACCTGAGAAGTTCAAAGGTCAGTGTAGATCAAATCATTACACGTTCACTTCTCAAGACAAATATGAATGTCTTGAGACATTTCTAAATTTATTTGAGTAGATAAGTGATCACCTGTGGTACTGTCTGGCCTTTGGTCACCATCTCATTTCCGACCTTCACTCTGGGGTAACACAGAGCTTTCAGCATGTCAGCAGAGTTGAGGCCCATGAGGTAGGCGATTTTATCAGCCACTGAGGAAGAACAGTTTTATGAATTATTGTACTAATGAAGTGAATGTTCACATGTTAATATGTGCTAATAGTACATCTTACCCTCAGTGCCGTCAGGTTCGGCCTGCTCCTCTCTCTGCTTCTGTTTGAACTTCATGTTCCCATGATGCATCACAGCACCTGTCAGCTTGTAGATGCTGATTTTCTCATCAGCATTGAAGCCCAGAATGTCAATGGCTGTCTGTTTATACAATGACCAAGTGAATCACACATTTTTAATTAAGGTCAAAGAGAAGGGTATTTTATATTGAATGTCATGCAGTATTCAGTTTGTGCTGGTGTTTGTCTTTAATTTAGCTACATTGTATAGAATCAGAAAATAATAATAATAATAATAATAATAATAATGCAGTTGTACACATACATCTGTGGCAATGAACTCCTCCACATCATTGATACTCTTGACAGTGATTTCACCCTGGCTGATCATTGGGAAATCGTATGGATTTGTCATGATGAGCAGGGCCTCTGTATGAAAATTATTTATTTATTTAGTTTCATTGATTGGTATAAAACAACAATAAAATGGAAGTAAACTAAAATGTAACACCTAAAATGTTCATACCAACAAGTTCCGGCTTGTGTCCGGTCATGAGCTGGTAGAAGATGTGGTAGCTCCTCTCAGCAGACAGCTGGAATGTTACTCTTGACTTTTCCAGCAGATCTTTCAAAACAAGAAAAAGAAAAAAGAATAATTTTGTTAGCCTTCAAATAAAGTATTTTTGGCTTAAAACAATGCTGACTCACAAGTTTCGATATCAGCTGAGGCCAGTTTTCCAGTTGTCCCAAAGTGAATCCTGATGAATTTACCCTATGAAGATTGAAATCATTTACAAAATCTCAGGTTTTTCAAAGTCTGGCAGCTTTGAAGGTGTGACTGAAATTGTATAATTTTTATTAGTTCAACTTACAAAACGAGAGGAGTTGTCATTCCTCACAGTCTTGGCATTACCATAAGCCTCCAGCAGAGGGTTGGCTGCCACGATTTGGTCCTCCAGTGATCCCTATATGTAATTGTAGGACAATGGATAGTTATGAGGTAAAGCACAAATACTGTAATTCAGTGTAATCCAACATATCTCCAGTCCTCAGGACCCACCTCCTAGAATGTTTTGGATGTCTTTCTATTCAAAACACTAAGAAACTGATGAGTTGAAGGTGTTTTAACTAGTGAGATATCAAAAATATTGTGGTAGGTGGGTTCCCAGGAATGGAGTTGAGAAACACTGGTGTTATCAATCACATTGTCTTGAAGAGATATTCACAAACCTGCAGTTTTCCAGGGACAGGTTCTGCCTTCTTCGTTCCAGACATTGCACCAACAGTTGCAAAGTACTGAATGACACGTTTTGTGTTCACAGTCTTTCCAGCACCAGATTCTCCACTGGAGGTTCACAATAGATCATTTAGTCGTACATATTCTACAGATTTACTCTATAATCAAAAAGTTTCATCTTATTTCAGAAGAATATTTACTCACATAATCAGGACAGACTGGTTCTCACGATCTGAAATTACACCATGAAATGTTAACAGGGTTTACAAATAAAGGCAGTGCTTTATATTAACTTGAAGGCATAAAGTGTTATAAAGTATTTTCAGTTAATTTATCATTCATTTAATAGGCTATATGCAACCTTAACATTTAATTTGCATTCATTCTTATAGAAGAGATAACATTTGATAACATTTATTATGTAAGGATGCATAGTAATGATCATTACGAAGCACTTACTAAATGAATGCATTCTTGAATTTTGCAATCCATTAGCATCAGCTGAAAAAACTCAGCAAGGTATAGTTTACTATCTATCTAATTATTAACTAAAGACAACTATCATTATGAGTCTTCTTTTTTTAAGAACTCATTTAATCATTATTATTAATATTTTTTTCATTGTTTCAAAGTTTTCCATAACTCTTGTTTGTTGAGAGACTTCTGGAATCCACTTACCAGTGAGCATGAACTGGTAGGCGTTGTCGGAGATGGAGAAGATGTGAGGCGGGGCTTCAATCCTCTTTTTGCCTCTGTATCCGGCCACAACGACTGAATCGTACACTGGGAGCCACTTGTAGGGATTGACAGTGACGCAGAACAAGCCAGAGTAGGTCTGAAACGGAGATATATAGTCCAGTTTAACAATGCTTTTGCCCTCTCTCATGAATAAAAGAATAAAATATGATTTGCTTAGACTTACGTAGATCATCCATGCTGCGTAACGCTCTTTGAGGTTAAACAGCACAGCAGGCTCACTGAGGTGGGTCATCATGGCCATGTCCTCCATTTTGTCAAACTTGGGAGGATTCATGGGGAAGATTTCATCTTCTTTTACCGTGACAGTCTGTAATGAACATTGATCAATGAACATTTAACCTCTGCAGACTCAAACACAGTAACATGTGAAATAGTTTTTATCCATGATACTTACTTTCCCACACAGTGTTTTGACAGTAGCTTTTCCTCCCTCTTTACACTCTTAGCCAGGATTTTATATTTACTTAAACTATATAATTACAATATACTTAAAATATTGAAGTTTGATTGCATTACTTATAAAATATAAGTATATTCTACTAAATTGTGGATGTAATTAGAATGTGTTAATAAATTTAAGTTAAATGCACTTAAATTATTAAGTTTTTCTCTTGACCACGCCTCTTACACATTGGTTTACGGCAGGTAATGACGCCATTTTGTCGTGGTGTGTGTGTGAATTCAAGGAGCTGTTGATGAGAAGTTGGAACATTTGTTTTGGCAAGTTCTACAGACATTGTTTTTCCAAACATTTGCCTTTTTTCGACGCGCGTTATTTCGTCGTTTGTAAACTTAGTTTGAACCTCTGGCTGTCGGCGAACACCGCGGCCGCGGCCGCACCCGCGCTCCCAGCAGAGGAGGGAGGATGAAGCGCGAAAATGGTGAGTGCAATAATTTAACGACCGTGTTTTATTTCGACACGGCTATTGATTGAACGATTAAGTTAAATTTAATTAACGAGTTGAAAACAAAAACCGATGGATATACTGTTTTATTTAGGTTCATAGCTTTCTTAACAACAGACTATCTTGTTTTGTGTTGCAGGTCAAGAAGAGATGCTTTGGATTAGAAGTGTAAGTATTACCCTTATAACTGTGAAAAAGCTCAGCTATTTAAACATTATAGGCTCAAACAATGAAGTTATACAAGAACAGAACAATTTGCTTGTTTACATCTGGAACATATACATGTACATTTATATCACATGTTATGCACAATATAAAACTCCATATCAGCTGTGTGTCATGTGGGTTTACTGAGACCTGTTCTTTGGCTGATTATTTTATTAATCTGCATACTGCACAGTGCACAATTACATGTAAACCATAAAATCAGGTGCCATTATCAAGACTTTAACTTTAATGTTTGCTCCTCACAGAAAAGTTGTCAAAGACGAGCCTGACTTCAGCCTGATGGCACTTCAATGGCCAGCTCTTTCTACAGTAAACCAGGTATGTATTGATGCATGGAGTATTTGACAATACCATTATCTGATGCATTATTATATGATAATGTCTTTGTCGATCTTTGTCTTCCTCTACTAGGTTGCAGCTGACAAGGACTCATACAGGCAAACTTCAGTGAGAATCGTCTGTGTTGATCCATAAAGTGCTCAGCTAAACCCATCATGAGTGAAGATCGTCATGAAAGGATGTTTGGTGATGGATGACCAACCTCAGGACTTCTGTGTCCTTTTTTCTGACTGATTTATGCCCTGCAACTGGACTACCCTAACTGTATGAAAAATACTTTATATTTTATTCAACAGGTAATGCTCAACCTAGCAAAATGTGAGCTGGCACCTAAAATGGAATACTGCCACTATTGTGAACTCAGGAGTGTGAACAAACCATATAGTTTTGATGCAATTTGTTGTGATTCTGAGATAGACTATTTATGTGCTTAACAATAAGCTGATTTGTTAAAACTATTTTTTTCACGTTTTATAAGGAAATGTTTTCAGGACATAAAATGTTGTATTTGGAATTGAATTAAAATAAAACATAAAATTGAATTAATGTACCTTTTATTTGCTTTTTTTCTTAATTTTGTAGTAAAATAGAAGTTGCTATAAATTAACTTGCTTAGTACATTGAACTTAACTGTACTATGTGTAATAACTACAAAGTAATTAATATTACAAAACATTTTCAGTTAAATGAACTTGAATTTTTAAGTTCACATTACTTAATCATTACTTAATTTTTTTAGGGCAACCAGTTTCCTCAATTTTTTTAAGTAAATTCAACTTATCCGGGCTAACAGTGTACTAACAAGAGTACCCTTCAGGTACATCTCGTCTGCATCTGTCACGAAGAATGCTGTTTTGGCATCAAAGGGGGTGTTCTGAGCCTCTATTCTCTCTCTTTCCGGCTTCCGGAGGTAAACGGCCGCCGGGCCGAAGCACTCCATCTCACCATCTCCCATGATTGCACTGCACTGTTAAAACATGTTAAGTGGGACAAGATTTTTAGGTGTCAATCTTTTCTTGAATTCTCACAAAATGTGTTCCAGTATGAATTTTTCTTTTGAATTTACATAGTAATTTAATTAATGATGCAGTATATCATTAAGTGTACATCCAAGCTGCTCACTTTGTTGTTTTCAAGGCCAGCAATGTGCAGATTTCTGCTGGATTCTGTTAAATACATGGACAAAGAGTATTTAAAATATATTGTTTTCTGTTGATATATAATCTTATATTTGCCCATTTTCTTTTTAGGACATGAAACATTTCTTTTAATGTCAATGTGATGTAACAGAAATAAAAAATAAAAATTAATTAATAGTAGTTTTGGCACTGTATAGTTTTGGCTCACTTACCTTCACAGTGGTTGGTAGTCTTTGGGGAGTCCAAGACTTCTCCTTTTATAAGTAAGATGTTGTCCCAGAAGAGCTGCTGCACTGTATTTGGCTATATGGGTTTTACTGCCTATATATGATTGTGTTAAACTAACAAGTTATTTTTATCCTAAGATACAGTTACACACCCTATAGACTGATTGATAAGAGGAGTCTTTGAAATGTCTTTGCTTTCCCCCCCTTGCTCTTGATATGCATAGCATCAGTGGTCCAAAAAAGTGCCAAGTCTAAAAGCAGTAAGTTATGTCAGTGTGGATTCTTTCCATTGTGAGAGTCATAGAATTGAGGGTTCTACATATGAACTGCTTTGTGTGTGTGTGTGTGTGTGTGTGTGTGTGTGTGTGTGTGTGTGTGTGTGTGTGTGTGTGTGTGTGTGTGTGTGGCCTTAACTACTATGTACTTACATCAAAAAATAAGTACAATGTACTTATTGGGTTCATATTGAATTGCAAAACACTTTTTCTGCTATTGAACTGGGATACGGGTAAGGTTAGGGACGGGTTTGGTGGTATGGGTAGGTTTAAGGGTAGGGTAAGGGTTAAGGGATGGGTCAACAGTGTAATTATAAATGTAATTACAGAAATTAATTACAGATGTAATTACATGCAGGTGTTTTTCAAATATGAGTACAATGTAAAAACATGTATGTACACAATAAGTGCATTGTATCAAATCATTAATTTAAATGTAAGTGCATAGTAGTTAAGGCCACTTAATATAAAGTGGGACCATATATATATATTATTTATATATAATATATATATATTTTTTTAAGGTGTATTCAGTGTATTCAGTGTGCTTTTAGTGTTGTATACTCTTTGTGATTGTTTTATTTCTTTGATAATAGTATAATTTTATCTCTCTGTGCAGCACTTTGGTCGACTCTGTCGCTATTAAATGTGCTATATAAATAAATTAAACTGAAACTGAAATTAATTTACTGCTCATTAATAGTTAATAAGGTAGTTGTTAAGTTTAGGTATTGGGCAGGATTAAGAATATAGACTTATTAGTACTTTGTACTTATAAACAGCCAATATTCTAGTAATATGCATGCTAATAAGCAACTAGTTAAAAGACCCTAATATAAAGTGTTGCCAATGAAACAAAAACAACAGAGTGACACGGAACAATGAACAATGCAAAAAAATATAAAAAAAATAAACTGTACAACTGTACACTTGATATAACATGAAAAATACCTCTGCAATGTCATAGAAAATAGAAATTCCTGTACACTTTCAGAAAGTCTTTGCAATCTGATATAAAAAATACCTGAATTAATCATGAATTACAGTAGGAATATGTATTAATAAAGCATTTATTAACACTATTAGTAACTTACTGTCTAAATAATAAGATGCATAAACATACATTTAATAGTTTATTAATCATTTACTTACTCTTTCTAAATAATCTTATGAATCACTGACAACTCCTAAATAACTGGTTTGTAAATAATGTAATTCTTGAAATCTAGAAATGATAAATTGATCATTAAAAAAGTATAAAAAATAAAATTATTTACACATTATAGATAAAAACATTTCAAGCTTATAAAGATAAGCATTTACAGCTGTATTTATAAATGTATTTTAATGTAGGGGCAGTGCTTTATAAATGATGAATAAACTATTTAATGATACTTAACTAACGAATCATAGCATGAGTTATTATAAAGTGTTACCTAGGGAACATGTGTTTACTATTAACTATGACTTTTCCCTCAAACTCCAAATTTACTGCTTATTAATAGTTAGTAAGGTAGTTGTTAAGTTTAGGTATTGGGTAGGATTAAGAATGTAGAATATGGTCAAGCAGAATAAGGCATTAATATGTGCTTAATAAGTACTAATAAAAATAAAATGTTACCGGCAAAAGCCATAGCTAATAGTGAAAACTGGACCCTAATCTAAAGCGTGACCAAATATTTTATCACTTAAACAGGACAGACTGACTTTTTCTTTGCGATGAAAAAGCTCAGTAATAAATAACATTGAATATAAGTCAAACTAAGTCACTTCCTCTTGTCTAAAGGCCAATAAATGAAATCGTTGAGACAAGCATGGTGCAGCCAGCTCAATAAATGCTTCCACCCTGTCCACACAGATGAGAATCCAAGTTTGTGTCATGATTAATAGATTTGGTTTGGCAAGCGTGAATACCCTTGGCATTTGGTTCATGATTTCGGATCTCCTTCACGGTGTCAGTTAATCCAGCTGGCACTTCACCAATGTGACCCGTGGCCGTGGAGGAGCTGTCAGATGGCTCTGGTATACGGTTTCAAGGCATCTGCAAGTTGAGCATATTTATAAATAAGCCATATTAAACAAGTTGTTCTGACTAAAATGGGTTGTCATGCCAGTGAGGGCAATCTAAATATATAGCCTTTACTGTGAATGTTCTCTTTAATGTTTTATTCCCAATCTTTGAGTTTAACATTATAAGAAGCCTAAAGCTGTTCAGATGATTTATACTTTTACAGTTTTGTTCTCAACAGCCAAATATCAGAAATGTGACAAAATACATGCAGATCAGCCCTCATCTGGGAACTTTGCTGCTTTGAGTGACAGTTCAGTAATGGTGAAGAAATCTCAAGGAGTCTTGCAGTGTGTTGTTTGATCTGCAGAAAGGACACGGTGAAGAAGAGCTACAGATCACAGAGGTTAGTATAAGATCAGGCTTTCCTTATATGGCGTATGGACAGGGTGTTTAACGCTGGAGCAGCTGTGGGGGAGCGTCTGCATGCTTCTGGTGTTCAGTTGCAGCGCTTTTGCAGCTCAAGCATTTTTATTAATAAGTCAGTGCTCTCTGCATGGCTGTTGCTTTTTTAATTGCAAGAGTCTGTTGACAGAACTGGCATCTTTAACTAAACGAACAGGTCTGATGTGATTTTCTCTTTGTCCTTTAAGAGTTGTGAGACCATTGGTGATGGTGATTTGTGTCTTTCTAACCTTGCCATTGGAAAAAATCCTGCTGTGGTAATAATTAATCTGTTGGTACTTCTTTTAATTATTGATTTTTTTGTTGTTGTTGCTGCTTGTCCAAAGTTCATCATTTTTGTCAGTTTTATTGTCTTTCTCTTTACACTAATCAGCATGTGCATTCCTAACACTAGAAATTAACATGCACTCTTATATGGTAATGGACTATTGCAGATCTCTGAGTAATAATGTGATATGGGGTGAAGTTTCCACATGGGCTTTGTCCTTCAGCTAGGGGTTAAATTAAGATGCCTTTAATTATAGCAGCAACAGGGAGCAACATTTCTGCTGTTTTCCTTTAGGACACTGAATCTTTTACCCAAGTGCCCAGCAGGCCTTATAAGCACCGGAAAAATTGCTTACCCGCAGCATCACCCTTTACAGCTGTTTGCTTGTGCGGACTTGAGGTTAATATACATATAAAAATAGATCAGTGTTGTGGCCATTTGTCTTCTGCAGCATCTAAAGCTGTGATATTGATGCCAATGAGATTGTTTTCTTAACTCACATCCGTTAAGAAATTCTTGAGACATATGTTTTGCTTTGTCTCTGAGGAACTGTACTGTTTATTCCCATCCAAAGAGAAACACTTTACACACTCAGCCTTTCAAACACTGAATAGGATGTAGCTCAATATTCTTCATTGTACAGTTTACTATTAAGTATATGCTGGGTTATTGCAGAAACAAAAAACAATGTTGAAACTATAAATTAAATAAAATGAAAAAGAAATGTCACTGTTTTTTTTGGTGTGAATTATTTTTAGATGAGTTTATTAGACTGCTGTAGAAATTCTGTGTGTTCGGATGAGGTGAGAGTTACAAATAAAAGAAGAACTGATGTGTTTTTCTGAAGAACTACAGAGAACAAGCTCTGAACTGAAAGAAGCCTATACACACTTCCACTTGCTGTGTACAAATGGTGTAAATTTCTTTCTCACTGTATTTAAGCCACAAGTAACAATGGATTTTAAAAGGCTGTGAAGTAGCTTAAGTAGTAACTTCAGAACAAAGACGCATTTCTCAAAACTATAAACACGTTTCACTTGTTTTCACAGCCTTGTTTCAACAGCCTCAAGCTCCCGCTTTATGTATGTCCAGCGTCCAGGTTGTGTGAGTTTATCCCGTGCCCAGGCACATGCACAGGTAGGGCTCAACCTGTGCAGAGCACATGCCCTTTTTGTCCTTACACTCCGAAGTGCCCTTTTTTTGGAGGTGTTTTATTTTATTTATTTATCAATGATATCGGTCACCCTTTACGTCTGTCTGTCAGATTTGTAAATATATTTAGCCTAATAAAGGTATTAAAAAGAACTTTGACTGACAGTTTTGGTTCCGCTCAAACTGTCAGTCAAACCTCTTAACTCCGCCCCCTGAATGCGGTGAACTGAAGTTCCACAGCGGAGCAGCTGAATGTCTTGCAATGGTAAATAAATATCTTGTTTTTTGAATAAGTACAACGTTGTTTTTATGAAAGAAACACTAGTATGTCTATAAAGTTTCATATTTTATGCATCTGAGGCCTGAGATCGGCGGCGGAGGGAGAGGGAGGGGGCTTAGTCATAGCCAATAGCCTACAAATAGCCTTAAATAGCCTGTGCATACAGTAGTACTACATCTTTTAAAAATTGAGATTTTGGCCAAACGTATTTTACAAACGGAAAAACTGAGCGCTCATAAGTTAACCTATGATGATGTAGCCTAATGTGATACCATCGTTTTAATGACGGACAAATTGCATATGCACATATTTGCTAGTCAATAACCCGCCGTAACTGCATTTGAGTTTGACACAAAGCGACTGAGTGATCCTCGTCAGCTAGGTAAAATATATTTCTAAGAAATGTTCTGATTTGTGATGGCTATCTGCTGACACTTTATTCATTATAATTTAACGTAATCATATTATAACTTATATGGTCACACAGTATGGTTAATGTTTACAATGTTAATATGCATGTATTTGCTTGCTAGATAATTTTTTAATCTAGCATTGTATACTCCCCGCTCATCTTCCCATGTATAAACATAATAAAACATGGTTTTACTACAGTAATGTTGTAGTAACTAAAAAACAGAATCATCAGGTCACTGTGCTTCTTTATATTTTAACATGCAGAATGTAATGTGTGTGTATTAATGTTTGTTGAGAGGGACATGCCAGTGGATCACACTTTTTCAGTTTCAGCACATGCCCCTCAAGAGGTCTGTGCACGGTCCTGCCCGTGCCTGATGTCACTGTCTTCTCTGACAAACACAACCCCTTCCGAATGCCTGCATGTGATCAACAAGCTTTGTGTCCAGCTTCCTTCTGCATTAACTCTGGGTGTTTCAGCAGAATCCACACACCAGACGGACCCTTTGCTCCAGCTGCTCTCTCTTCAGAGGACGGCCTGTCTTAGTGTGTGTGAGAGATGGGAACATCCTGTTGAGAGGTCATGTGACTGATGATGCACTGGGAATCTGAAGAATGAAGAATCTTGGCTGTCAGAAGACCAAATTACTCTCACTCTATCATAAACATGCAAAAGAGTGATTTGATATAGGCTACTATTTTACTTTGTTATATGTGTGTAAAATGGTCATAAGTGGGTTTTCCTATTCAATACAATGCATTGATACATTATATCTAATTTGCATTTAATAATTGGCAACATTTTCATAGGAATATCTAATATTTCTTTGGAATATTGATATATAATTTATTTCCCTATTCACTTATGTCTCCTGGTGTGGACCTGTATGAAATCAATTTCCTGTTTCATAACAGAAAGTCATATTCTGATTTGAAACCCCATAATAATTTCCTGAGATGCTGATTCATGACAAACAATTTGAAAATTAGTCCCATTTAAATGATAATTACAAAATATTATATTTCCATAAGAGTGCTAAATTTGGGCATTCATATTTAAAGGCCAAGCAGAGGGAGTGGTCATGATGAAACTTCCAAACATTTGGTATCTCTGAAAAGCCCTGAATCTGCTCTTTTCAGGACATCCAGATTGAACTGTTCATATATAACATCCACTGCAGTGGACAAAAGTCTACGCTTGGGTCGCAGGAGGATGTATTAGATGCAAACAAGTGAATGAATGTGGTTATCGGCTCATGCACTTGCAGTTATATTTACATGTTTTATGAGAGTCTTGTTCCATGTGGGAGAACAGAAACGAGTCAGAGTCATAGTCCAGGAAAGAAATGAAAAGTCTCTATAAACCACACTACTGTAGATAGTAATTGCGTGCTCTGTGTAGTTTTTGAACTGAATTAACAAACATGTCTCAGTAAGGAAACCTTCAATCATTAGAACAATTACTTCAATGCTGTCTGATCCAGATAGTGGCTGTTAATGCATGAAAATCTGAATTGAACATTGTCAATCACAATCAGTCGGCTCTTGATAACATAAAGGCCTGTACACACGGGGACGAATATCGCACGCGTTTATCGCCAGCGTTTTTTGAGACCTTTTTTGTGTTCATACCCAAGCCAGTATGTGGCGCTTGTGCTTAACGGTAGTGCAAATAAACATATTTATGATATTAATAAAAAGTTAAAGAAGATAAAAATGCAGATATAAAATGGCATATATATGACATATGAGAGATGGTAGTCAGAAACGGTAGTGCAAATAAACATGATTATGAAATAGACATTCTCAACTATGTTTCTTGAATGTAAAAGAAAAAAGACAAAACAAACAGTAAAAATACAGAAATAATACACATCTATTGGTGTGGCCAAGAAGTGGCAGAGCACCCATAGCACCACTCAATCAGCTCCCTAGTTCACTAGTCAGGGCACTGATCAGGGACTCGACCACATTCATTTACACGGTATACTGATACGACCTAAGAAGCTAGGGAGCTGTTTGAGACGCAGGGATAATTTGTAGGGGTCTTCCTCATCTACTTATTTTCTCTTCATCGTCTTGGTATCAATGTGTGCTTCTGCAAGAACATTTTGTGCTTGAGCGCCACCAAGTTGTGTTTTACTGTAACTTCAGCATCTCCAGGCACGTGAACAAAAGTGCCACTCTCATTGGTCGGCCAATGCGGCGTATCAAACCAAAAAAACAAACCCGAGGTGTTTTTTAAAAAATGATGCTTTTATGCCGTGTCGTGTGCACACTCACATTGGCCCCCTTTGTTTAGTCACGAGGCGTTAAACGTCAGCGATAATCACGCGTGATATTCATGCCGGCGTGTACAGGCCTTAAGACCTGAAAAAAAATGTATCTAATAGTTTTAATTTTCATTAAAGCGTGATCAAAAGAAATATGTAGCAAATTATGCATCATTGTGCAACAATTCAGATAGCACAACTTGACTTAATGGTGAAAAAGGAGTGAATGATTTGCTGCTCTGAGTGTTAAAGCACAGGTGTGAACATGGCCATCCTCTTTTGGTCTCTGGTTTTGTCAAACAGTGTATAAACTGACAAATATGGCTAAAGCGGTGTGTTATTAATATTTTACATCCTTCCTCACCTTAGGGGTTGGAAACAATGTCTGAAGGAAGATGAGAAACTGACAGAATGGAAAGAAATTAGATGAAAGAGTGAAAGGAGAGCTCCCCTCATCTCTTCTCTCTGTCCCCATTCTTTTCCCTTTCCCTGTTGTCCTTCATTCTCCTCACTCCATCTCCTTTCTTCTCTGTCTCTCATCTCTCTCACTCCCACAGAGCAGGATGATTCCGCTGATCAAGAGGAACAAACAGTTAAACTTAGACATGATGTGACAAGATGATTGTCAGTGATACTTACAGGTGAGGAGAAGGTCTGGCTGCTTGCACTGCAGTGGTTTCCTCTTTTAAGGTCAAACGAGCCCAGAAGAGCCAGGAAGTCAGTCGCTTGAGGTTTGTTCAAATGGATGCTGAAGTCACCCAGGACTACAGGCGGAGCGCCATCATCAGGGAAGTTACTGACATACATGATGCTGCAGCTCATAAGCAGCTGTCATGAGTTGAGGGGGCCGTTTCCTTCATGGCATACATAAAGCACCCTCTGTAGAGGTTTATTGACTATGGGATACCACATATAAAAAATTCTGGAGAGAAAAGACCAAAGAAATTGCATCTTTCGGGTTTTGGGTGTATCTTAAAGTGCATATTGCAGGTTTAACATTTTTTTCGAGATGAATATATAACCTTGTACAAAAATACTATATAAAAAGGTACTGCAGGGTTTAAAAATGTTTTGCGAGACATAAGGGCATTCATTTAGTAGATAAAGTGACGGTCTCTGTAAAAAACGCTTTTTTTTCAGCGTCGCGTCATTTTACGTCACTACAGGGAGATGTTCGCAGAGCTCTGTGTTGATTCAGTGCAGAATATATTGGTATTTAGCAACAGCGGCCGTGAATCAGTGTGTTTTCGGTAGTTTTTGTATTCTATTTATCATTGTAATGGTAAATTATTGTGTTTGTGGAGGTTGCACAAACTTCAGCCTGTCAGGACATCTGGTACAGAGGTTTACTAACAAGAAAAACGACGCTGCTATCTTCCGTGCCAGGGTTTGTTTTGTGCAGGTGAAGAGACGGGACTTCACTTCTGCATCCGCTCATTTTAGACTGGAGGATTATCATCCTGGCGATATGATGGAGTTCAACATTGTAATACTTCTGTAAATGATTATATTAAATTAATAAACTTACACACGCTATGCTTCTTCACCGTTTTTACTTGAATCAATTTCAACATTGATGAATACAAATTATGTACACATGCATACAGTCTCACACTCACACAAAACAGTTTTGAATTATGTGCTGGTGATGTAAATACTCCAATTTCATGCATGCCATGTATGTAAACTTATATATACATAAGTTCACACAACAACATAATCACGGCGTCATCCTCACACTATCAGTGAATGGGCACGGAATAAACTCATAACACAGAATTAATGAATAAAGGATAACATGAAATACAGTAAGTTAACACTATATGTTTGGCCGCCGGCGGGAGACATGATCACGGATCCGTCGGAGACGCAGCTCGATGAAGACTTACGGTGCACATTTTAAGCTTTGTGTTTGATTATTACATTTGCTAACTACCAAATCAGTCGTGATGAGAAACGGCTATATCACGTAACGTAAATGTGGATGGATATTAACGCGTGTGACATAGGCTTGATCAAAGTTTATTAGTTTCTGTAATTAGTAAGTTAGGCCTACTCCTAGATGACCAATAGCTTTGCCATTGCCTGATTCATGATAATAATCTGTACAATATTGTGATCTGAGCACATGTCGTTAACGTTATATCTATAAGCTAACACCGGTCTCTGTCCTGTTCTCCACTGCTTCTCCTCACACAACAGCTCAATTTGTCTCTTTTGACCGTTATTCTGTCTAATTCTGGCCAGTCGCTGCTCTCTTGACCACATAGCAGGCTAATTGTATGGCTGTGATTAGTTATACGAGTATAAATAGCATTTACAATTTCCTCAGCATCCGAACTGTCATTGCGATCCATTGTTTTCCTATAGTTTATATTGATCGCGTTCCCTTCAGTGACGTCACGTCCGATTTGGCATTTTTCAGATGCGGAAGTAAAATTCTCTCACAAAAAACGACTCCAGAAGCCTATGTAGCGTATTTATGCGTGTTTTTTCAAGAAAATCTATTTCATACATTATTTGTCTACACATTGAATCGCTAAAGCTCTAACCTGCAATATGCCCTTTAAAGGTTTCATGACACACCAACCTATGGGGCCCTATAAGCCCTACTCACCTGCAACAAAACTTGAGAAAAAACAGAGAGAAAACACAGAAAGGCACTCTTTCTGTCAAAAAGCCAGAGAGTAACAAATTAAACTAAGCAGAATGTTCGTTAAGAAATCTTCAGAAAGTTGTGCAATACATGGGGATTATAACAAGAGAAAATACATCAAAATAAATGGCCAGTGGTCAGGTTTGTTATGGATATGTGCTCCATTCGTCTCTTACCGTAAGTGCGTCGCCTTGCCACGTCCTCCAGGTTTCTGCGTCCTCTTTTGGTCTGGGGTTTTGTCCTATGCCAGCAGAAAACACAATGCATAAACTGACGAATTTGACAGCCTATGACGTCATACGTCGCGACTCGGATGTATAAAGGGAGCGCCTGGAGAGACAGTCACTATCTTATCATCTTGAGGGACTGTTCTGAAGGCAGGCAACCTGACGCATGGCAAAGGAATGCAGAGTCTCATTCCCTGTTCTCAGGGAACTATGGTTACATACGTAACCTGAGACGTTCCCTTTCGAAGGGAACTCCACTCTGCCTTGAACAGAACGCATTGGGGAACGATATACCCACGCCGCCATGCTGGAGGGTAGTGCCTGCCAAAAAATATGGCTGAGGCAAAGACCTCAAGGCAGTTCTCAAACTGCCCAGCAACTCCCCCTCGGGTCACACCAGGCTGTCTGTGACAGCATTCCCTTTGGCCAACAGCCCAAGCTGAACTTCCCACAGGCTTCTACCTTTCTCTTTTAACAAATAGAGCCTAGAGAAACGCTAAGGCGTTAAGACTTTAAAGAAAAGTGGTTAACTTTAAGGGAGTGTGGCCAAGGAACCAAAGGGAACCTCGGCCAGTCACTCATGAGGGGAGCAAGGTCACCCTCCTTGCCACCAGGGAGGCCGACCTGGTCTTCTCAGGGAACCAGCTCGAACCCACTAACTATGGGAAGCCAACTGCTACCTGTGCTAGGCTACACTTTCCAAACAGGCAAAGTACCCTAAGTTCTTGTGACTAAGGGGTACCAATACAACCAACATGGTCTAAGGGAGGCTAATTAAGCCTACTACCTCAAACAAACATGCTGCAGGGCCTGAAGCAGTGTAATAATAAACAGTATGTGAGCAAACTAATATCCATTAAACAGCCAATATGAAATTATTGCAAACTAGAAGGAGGCTGAACAATCCAGCCTACAATCACCGTTATCTGCAATATAACCGCTAACAAGATCACCAGGGAGCTAAAATAGATACCAACTTTCCTCAAAAAGTGGTTCTAACTACCCTGAGTGTCAGGTTTTTGGAAGGAGCGAGGACTCAATATGCAGGGAAGAGGGCTTTTATTAATAATAAAATGAAACAAAACAACAAAAACTACCCCGAGGGGGAAAACAGACTAGACAAAAAACTTGACTTGGACTTGACTTAACTTAACTTAACTTAACTGACTTGACTTGGAGGAAAAACATGAGGGAATAAACGACGACGAACCAGCACAGGACTGCAAACACAAGGAGAATAAATAGGAGAGCAAACAAGGCAGGTAATGAGGGAGGACAGGTGGGACAAATCAACCAATAATGAGGTAACAAGGTGGGCGGGGTCAAAACAATAGACATGAGAGCACATGGCACAAAGAAACACATGACAAGCCATGTGCTCACACAAAACAAAACAAAGACACAAGCACATGGCCAATGAAGACAAATCACAAGCCATGTGCTTACACAAGACGAGACATGAACACGTGACTATGAAAACTCATAAGCCACGTGTTCACACAAAACAAGACAACATGAGAGCACGCAGCCCGTGAAACACAGACTGCGTGCTGCACAAGACAACACCACAACATGAAAGCACGCGGCAGGTGGAAAACCGCGTGCTACACAAAACATGAGACAAGAGCGCACGGCAAGTGAAAGTACACACAAACCGTGCGCTCACAATAAAGACAGGACTGGGAGCGCGAGTGTCCGAATCCCGACACGAAACCGAAACCAAACTAGACACGAGTGCCGGGATCCGAACACCACTCTCCCAACATGAAACAAGGCACGCAGACAAGAGAGCGCACAGCCCAGAGAACCCTCGAGACCGTACACTCACACAAAAACACGACAAGAACGGGAGTGTCAGAGCTCTGTCACAAAACCAAGAAATAAACTAGACCGAAGTGACAGAACCCTGACACCTGAGTATGCAATCCAACAGGTGATGCACTCAGTGACACAAATACACCTCTTAACTGGGGAATATGTAGTCACCATCCTCTCAAATAGAGGCCGCTTTACAGCAAAAGGGCCTACTATTAAGAGAACAGGTGCTAACCTGTGGCAGCATACGTAAGCTCACATATATATATGTAGGGCAAAAATCTAGAACTCAAAGTAACATAAAACTTTGAAATACATGCTATTTAAAAGGAAAAACATTCCCATACAGATCCTCAAATCTGTTCTAAGCCTAGAAGACGAAAGGCTAAAAACTAGCATTGTCCAATCAAACTTGATAAATACTGATATCAAGTGGCTCAGAGGACTTAATTTCCCTTAGCATGAAAGTTCTAGGAAGTGGGGCCTAGCAAACCTGCATAGCTTATCTACGCAAAGATAAGGGCCTACCACCTGAGAGACAGCATCAGGGAGTCAAAACAGTCTACGACCTAGCTGTTAATCTCACAATTGCGCCTACACAAGCAAGGGGATAATGGCATACGGCCTAACAACTCCCTCGGGAGGAGGCCAGAACTAGGAACTATACAACCTGACAAGGGTTAGGCCAGGGCCAGGCCAGGCCAGGCCAGAGCCAGGCCAGGCCAGGCCAGGCCAGGCCAGGCCAGGCCAGGCCAGGGCCAGGCCAGGCCAGGCCAGGCCAGGCCAGGCCAGGCCAGGCCAGGCCAGGCCAGGCCAGGCCAGGCCAGGCCAGGCCAGGCCAGGCCAGGCCAGGCCAGGCCAGGCCAGGCCAGGCCAGGCCAGGCCAGGCCAGGCCAGGCCAGGCCAGGCCAGGCCAGGCCAGGCCAGGCCAGGCCAGGCCAGGCCAGGCCAGGCCAGGCCAGGCCAGGCCAGGCCAGGCCAGGCCAGGCCAGGCCAGGCCAGGCCAGGCCAGGCCAGGCCAGGCCAGGCCAGGCCAGGCCAGGCCAGGCCAGGCCAGGCCAGGCCAGGCCAGGCCAGGCCAGGGCCAGGCCAGGCCAGGCCAGGCCAGGCCAGGCCAGGCCAGGCCAGGCCAGGCCAGGCCAGGCCAGGCCAGGCCAGGCCAGGCCAGGCCAGGCCAGGCCAGGGCCAGGCCAGGCCAGGCCAGGCCAGGCCAGGCCAGGCCAGCCAGGCCAGGCCAGGCCAGGCCAGGCCAGGCCAGGCCAGGCCAGGCCAGGCCAGGCCAGGCCAGGCCAGGCCAGGCCAGGCCAGGCCAGGCCAGGCCAGGCCAGGCCAGGCCAGGCCAGGCCAGGCCAGGCCAGGCCAGGCCAGGGCCAGGCCAGGCCAGGCCAGGGCCAGGCCAGGCCAGGCCAGGCCAGGGCCAGGCCAGGCCAGGCCAGGCCAGGCCAGGCCAGGCCAGGCCAGGCCAGGCCAGGCCAGCCAGGCCAGGCCAGGCCAGGCCAGGCCAGGCCAGGCCAGGCCAGGGCCAGGCCAGGCCAGGCCAGGCCAGGCCAGGCCAGGCCAGGCCAGGCCAGGCCAGGCCAGGCCAGGCCAGGCCAGGCCAGGCCAGGCCAGGCCAGGCCAGGCCAGGCCAGGCCAGGCCAGGCCAGGCCAGGCCAGGCCAGGCCAGGCCAGGCCAGGCCAGGCCAGGCCAGGCCAGGCCAGGCCAGGCCAGGCCAGGCCAGGCCAGGCCAGGCCAGGCCAGGCCAGGCCAGGCCAGGGCCAGGCCAGGCCAGGCCAGGCCAGGCCAGGCCAGGCCAGGGCCAGGCCAGGCCAGGCCAGGCCAGGCCAGGCCAGGCCAGGCCAGGCCAGGCCAGGCCAGGCCAGGCCAGGCCAGGCCAGGGCCAGGCCAGGCCAGGCCAGGCCAGGCCAGGCCAGGCCAGGCCAGGCCAGGCCAGGCCAGGCCAGGCCAGGCCAGGGCCAGGCCAGGCCAGGCCAGGGCCAGGCCAGGCCAGGCCAGGCCAGGCCAGGCCAGGCCAGGCCAGGCCAGGCCAGGCCAGGCCAGGGCCAGGCCAGGCCAGGCCAGGGCCAGGCCAGGCCAGGCCAGGCCAGGCCAGGCCAGGCCAGGCCAGGCCAGGCCAGGCCAGGCCAGGCCAGGCCAGGCCAGGCCAGGCCAGGCCAGGCCAGGCCAGGCCAGGCCAGGCCAGGCCAGGGCCAGGCCAGGCCAGGCCAGGCCAGGCCAGGCCAGGCCAGGCCAGGCCAGGCCAGGCCAGGCCAGGCCAGGGCCAGGCCAGGCCAGGCCAGGCCAGGCCAGGCCAGGCCAGGCCAGGCCAGGCCAGGCCAGGCCAGGCCAGGCCAGGCCAGGCCAGGCCAGGGCCAGGCCAGGCCAGGCCAGGCCAGGCCAGGCCAGGCCAGGCCAGGCCAGGGCCAGGCCAGGCCAGGCCAGGCCAGGCCAGGCCAGGCCAGGGCCAGGGCCAGGCCAGGCCAGGCCAGGCCAGGCCAGGGCCAGGCCAGGCCAGGCCAGGCCAGGCCAGGGCCAGGCCAGGCCAGGCCAGGCCAGGGCCAGGGCCAGGCCAGGCCAGGGCCAGGCCAGGCCAGGCCAGGCCAGGCCAGGCCAGGCCAGGCCAGGCCAGGCCAGGCCAGGCCAGGCCAGGCCAGGGCCAGGCCAGGCCAGGCCAGGCCAGGCCAGGCCAGGCCAGGCCAGGCCAGGCCAGGCCAGGCCAGGGCCAGGCCAGGCCAGGCCAGGCCAGGCCAGGCCAGGCCAGGCCAGGCCAGGCCAGGCCAGGCCAGGCCAGGCCAGGCCAGGCCAGGCCAGGGCCAGGCCAGGCCAGGCCAGGCCAGGCCAGGCCAGGCCAGGCCAGGCCAGGGCCAGGCCAGGCCAGGCCAGGCCAGGCCAGGCCAGGCCAGGCCAGGGCCAGGCCAGGCCAGGCCAGGCCAGGCCAGGCCAGGCCAGGCCAGGCCAGGCCAGGCCAGGCCAGGGCCAGGGCCAGGCCAGGCCAGGCCAGGCCAGGCCAGGCCAGGCCAGGCCAGGCCAGGCCAGGCCAGGCCAGGCCAGGCCAGGCCAGGGCCAGGCCAGGCCAGGCCAGGCCAGGCCAGGCCAGGCCAGGCCAGGGCCAGGCCAGGCCAGGCCAGGCCAGGCCAGGCCAGGCCAGGCCAGGCCAGGCCAGGCCAGGCCAGGCCAGGCCAGGCCAGGCCAGGCCAGGCCAGGCCAGGCCAGGCCAGGCCAGGCCAGGCCAGGCCAGGCCAGGCCAGGCCAGGCCAGGCCAGGCCAGGCCAGGCCAGGGCCAGGCCAGGCCAGGCCAGGCCAGGCCAGGCCAGGCCAGGGCCAGGCCAGGCCAGGCCAGGGCCAGGCCAGGCCAGGCCAGGGCCAGGCCAGGCCAGGCCAGGCCAGGCCAGGCCAGGCCAGGCCAGGCCAGGCCAGGCCAGGCCAGGCCAGGCCAGGCCAGGCCAGGCCAGGCCAGGCCAGGCCAGGCCAGGCCAGGGCCAGGCCAGGCCAGGCCAGGCCAGGCCAGGCCAGGCCAGGCCAGGCCAGGCCAGGGCCAGGGCCAGGCCAGGCCAGGCCAGGCCAGGCCAGGCCAGGCCAGGCCAGGCCAGGCCAGGCCAGGCCAGGCCAGGCCAGGCCAGGCCAGGCCAGGCCAGGCCAGGCCAGGCCAGGCCAGGCCAGGGCCAGGCCAGGCCAGGCCAGGCCAGGCCAGGCCAGGCCAGGCCAGGCCAGGCCAGGCCAGGCCAGGCCAGGCCAGGCCAGGCCAGGCCAGGGCCAGGCCAGGCCAGGGCCAGGGCCAGGCCAGGCCAGGCCAGGCCAGGGCCAGGCCAGCCAGGCCAGGCCAGGCCAGGCCAGGCCAGGCCAGGCCAGGCCAGGCCAGGCCAGGCCAGGCCAGGCCAGGCCAGGCCAGGCCAGGGCCAGGCCAGGCCAGGGCCAGGCCAGGCCAGGCCAGGCCAGGCCAGGCCAGGCCAGGCCAGGCCAGGCCAGGCCAGGCCAGGCCAGGCCAGGCCAGGCCAGGCCAGGCCAGGCCAGGCCAGGCCAGGCCAGGCCAGGCCAGGCCAGGCCAGGCCAGGCCAGGCCAGGCCAGGCCAGGCCAGGCCAGGCCAGGCCAGGCCAGGCCAGGCCAGGCCAGGCCAGGCCAGGCCAGGCCAGGCCAGGCCAGGCCAGGCCAGGCCAGGCCAGGCCAGGCCAGGCCAGGCCAGGCCAGGCCAGGCCAGGCCAGGCCAGGCCAGGCCAGGGCCAGGCCAGGCCAGGCCAGGGCCAGGCCAGGCCAGGCCAGGCCAGGCCAGGCCAGGCCAGGGCCAGGCCAGGCCAGGCCAGGCCAGGCCAGGCCAGGCCAGGCCAGGGCCAGGCCAGGCCAGGCCAGGCCAGGCCAGGCCAGGCCAGGCCAGGCCAGGCCAGGCCAGGGCCAGGCCAGGCCAGGCCAGGCCAGGCCAGGCCAGGCCAGGCCAGGGCCAGGCCAGGCCAGGCCAGGCCAGGCCAGGCCAGGCCAGGGCCAGGCCAGGCCAGGCCAGGCCAGGCCAGGCCAGGCCAGGCCAGGCCAGGCCAGGCCAGGCCAGGCCAGGCCAGGCCAGGCCAGGCCAGGCCAGGCCAGGCCAGGCCAGGCCAGGCCAGGCCAGGCCAGGCCAGGGCCAGGCCAGGCCAGGCCAGGCCAGGCCAGGCCAGGCCAGGCCAGGCCAGGCCAGGCCAGGGCCAGGCCAGGCCAGGCCAGGCCAGGCCAGGCCAGGCCAGGCCAGGGCCAGGCCAGGGCCAGGCCAGGCCAGGCCAGGGCCAGGCCAGGCCAGGCCAGGCCAGGCCAGGCCAGGCCAGGGCCAGGGCCAGGCCAGGCCAGGCCAGGCCAGGCCAGGCCAGGCCAGGCCAGGCCAGGGCCAGGCCAGGCCAGGCCAGGCCAGGCCAGGCCAGGCCAGGCCAGGCCAGGCCAGGCCAGGCCAGGCCAGGCCAGGCCAGGGCCAGGCCAGGCCAGGCCAGGCCAGGGCCAGGCCAGGGCCAGGCCAGGCCAGGCCAGGCCAGGCCAGGGCCAGGCCAGGCCAGGCCAGGCCAGGGCCAGGCCAGGCCAGGGCCAGGCCAGGGCCAGGCCAGGCCAGGCCAGGCCAGGGCCAGGGCCAGGCCAGGCCAGGCCAGGCCAGGCCAGGCCAGGCCAGGCCAGGCCAGGCCAGGGCCAGGCCAGGCCAGGCCAGGCCAGGCCAGGCCAGGCCAGGGCCAGGGCCAGGCCAGGCCAGGCCAGGCCAGGCCAGGCCAGGCCAGGCCAGGCCAGGCCAGGCCAGGCCAGGCCAGGCCAGGCCAGGCCAGGCCAGGCCAGGCCAGGCCAGGCCAGGCCAGGGCCAGGCCAGGCCAGGCCAGGCCAGGCCAGGCCAGGCCAGGGCCAGGCCAGGCCAGGCCAGGCCAGGCCAGGCCAGGCCAGGCCAGGCCAGGCCAGGCCAGGGCCAGGCCAGGCCAGGCCAGGCCAGGCCAGGCCAGGCCAGGGCCAGGCCAGGCCAGGCCAGGCCAGGCCAGGGCCAGGCCAGGCCAGGCCAGGCCAGGCCAGGCCAGGCCAGGCCAGGCCAGGCAGGGCCAGGCCAGGCAGGGCCAGGCAGGCCCAGGGCCAGGCCAGGCTGTGCCAGGGCCAGGCCAGGCCAGGCCAGGCCAGGCCAGGCCAGGCCAGGCCAGGCCAGGCCAGGCCAGGCCAGGCCAGGGCCAGGCCAGGCCAGGCCAGGCCAGGCCAGGCCAGGGCCAGGCCAGGCCAGGCCAGGCCAGGCCAGGCCAGGGCCAGGCCAGGCCAGGCCAGGCCAGGCCAGGCCAGGCCAGGCCAGGCCAGGCCAGGCCAGGCCAGGCCAGGCCAGGCCAGGCCAGGCCAGGCCAGGCCAGGGCCAGGCCAGGCCAGGCCAGGGCCAGGGCCAGGCCAGGCCAGGCCAGGCCAGGCCAGGGCCAGGGCCAGGCCAGGCCAGGCCAGGGCCAGGCCAGGCCAGGCCAGGGCCAGGCCAGGCCAGGGCCAGGCCAGGCCAGGCCAGGCCAGGCCAGGCCAGGCCAGGCCAGGCCAGGCCAGGCCAGGCCAGGCCAGGCCAGGCCAGGGCCAGGGCCAGGCCAGGCCAGGCCAGGCCAGGCCAGGCCAGGCCAGGCCAGGCCAGGCCAGGCCAGGCCAGGCCAGGCCAGGCCAGGCAGGCCAGGCCAGGGCCAGGCCAGGCCAGGCCAGGGCCAGGCCAGGCCAGGCCAGGCCAGGCCAGGCCAGGCCAGGCCAGGGCCGTGCTCAGGCCAGGCCAGGCCAGGCCAGGGCCAGGCCAGGCCAGGCCAGGCCAGGCCAGGCCAGGCCAGGGCCAGGCCAGGCCAGGCCAGGCCAGGCCAGGGCCAGGCCAGGCCAGGCCAGGCCAGGCCAGGCCAGGCCAGGCCAGGCCAGGCCAGGCCAGGCCAGGCCAGGCCAGGGCCAGGCCAGGCCAGGCCAGGCCAGGCCAGGCCAGGCCAGGCCAGGCCAGGGCCAGGCCAGGCCAGGCCAGGCCAGGCCAGGCCAGGCCAGGCCAGGCCAGGCCAGGCCAGGGCCAGGCCAGGCCAGGCCAGGCCAGGCCAGGCCAGGCCAGGCCAGGGCCAGGCCAGGCCAGGCCAGGCCAGGCCAGGCCAGGCCAGGGCCAGGCCAGGCCAGGGCCAGGCCAGGCCAGGCCAGGCCAGGGCCAGGCCAGGCCAGGCCAGGCCAGGCCAGGCCAGGCCAGGCCAGGCCAGGCCAGGCCAGGCCAGGCCAGGCCAGGCCAGGCCAGGCCAGGCCAGGCCAGGCCAGGCCAGGCCAGGCCAGGCCAGGCCAGGCCAGGCCAGGCCAGGGCCAGGCCAGGCCAGGCCAGGCCAGGCCAGGCCAGGGCCAGGCCAGGCCAGGCCAGGCCAGGCCAGGCCAGGCCAGGCCAGGCCAGGCCAGGCCAGGCCAGGGCCAGGCCAGGGCCAGGGCCAGGCCAGGCCAGGCCAGGCCAGGCCAGGCCAGGCCAGGCCAGGCCAGGCCAGGCCAGGCCAGGCCAGGCCAGGCCAGGCCAGGCCAGGCCAGGCCAGGCCAGGCCAGGCCAGGCCAGGGCCAGGGCCAGGCCAGGCCAGGCCAGGCCAGGGCCAGGCCAGGCCAGGCCAGGCCAGGCCAGGCCAGGCCAGGCCAGGCCAGGCCAGGCCAGGCCAGGCCAGGCCAGGCCAGGGCCAGGCCAGGCCAGGCCAGGCCAGGGCCAGGCCAGGCCAGGCCAGGCCAGGCCAGGGCCAGGCCAGGCCAGGCCAGGCCAGGCCAGGCCAGGCCAGGCCAGGCCAGGCCAGGCCAGGCCAGGCCAGGCCAGGCCAGGCCAGGCCAGGCCAGGCCAGGCCAGGCCAGGCCAGGCCAGGCCAGGCCAGGCCAGGGCCAGGCCAGGCCAGGCCAGGCCAGGCCAGGCCAGGCCAGGGCCAGGCCAGGCCAGGCCAGGCCAGGGCCAGGCCAGGCCAGGCCAGGCCAGGCCAGGCCAGGCCAGGCCAGGCCAGGCCAGGCCAGGCCAGGGCCAGGCCAGGCCAGGCCAGGCCAGGCCAGGCCAGGCCAGGCCAGGCCAGGCCAGGCCAGGCCAGGCCAGGCCAGGCCAGGCCAGGCCAGGCCAGGGCCAGGCCAGGCCAGGCCAGGCCAGGCCAGGCCAGGCCAGGCCAGGGCCAGGCCAGGCCAGGCCAGGCCAGGCCAGGCCAGGCCAGGCCAGGCCAGGCCAGGCCAGGCCAGGCCAGGCCAGGCCAGGCCAGGCCAGGCCAGGCCAGGGCCAGGCCAGGCCAGGCCAGGCCAGGCCAGGCCAGGCCAGGCCAGGCCAGGCCAGGCCAGGCCAGGCCAGGCCAGGCCAGGCCAGGCCAGGCCAGGCCAGGCCAGGCCAGGCCAGGCCAGGCCAGGCCAGGCCAGGCCAGGCCAGGCCAGGCCAGGCCAGGCCAGGCCAGGCCAGGCCAGGCCAGGCCAGGGCCAGGCCAGGCCAGGCCAGGCCAGGCCAGGCCAGGCCAGGGCCAGGGCCAGGCCAGGCCAGGCCAGGCCAGGCCAGGCCAGGCCAGGCCAGGCCAGGCCAGGGCCAGGGCCAGGGCCAGGCCAGGCCAGGGCCAGGCCAGGCCAGGCCAGGCCAGGCCAGGCCAGGCCAGGCCAGGCCAGGCCAGGCCAGGCCAGGCCAGGCCAGGCCAGGCCAGGCCAGGCCAGGCCAGGCCAGGCCAGGCCAGGCCAGGCCAGGCCAGGCCAGGCCAGGCCAGGGCCAGGCCAGGCCAGGCCAGGCCAGGCCAGGGCCAGGCCAGGCCAGGCCAGGCCAGGCCAGGCCAGGCCAGGCCAGGCCAGGCCAGGCCAGGCCAGGCCAGGCCAGGCCAGGCCAGGCCAGGCCAGGCCAGGGCCAGGCCAGGCCAGGCCAGGCCAGGCCAGGCCAGGCCAGGCCAGGCCAGGCCAGGCCAGGCCAGGCCAGGCCAGGCCAGGCCAGGCCAGGCCAGGCCAGGCCAGGCCAGGCCAGGCCAGGCCAGGCCAGGCCAGGCCAGGCCAGGCCAGGCCAGGCCAGGCCAGGCCAGGCCAGGCCAGGCCAGGCCAGGCCAGGCCAGGCCAGGCCAGGCCAGGCCAGGCCAGGCCAGGCCAGGCCAGGCCAGGCCAGGCCAGGCCAGGCCAGGCCAGGCCAGGCCAGGCCAGGCCAGGCCAGGCCAGGCCAGGCCAGGCCAGGCCAGGCCAGGCCAGGCCAGGCCAGGCCAGGCCAGGCCAGGGCCAGGCCAGGCCAGGGCCAGGCCAGGGCCAGGCCAGGCCAGGCCAGGGCCAGGCCAGGCCAGGCCAGGCCAGGCCAGGCCAGGCCAGGCCAGGCCAGGCCAGGCCAGGCCAGGCCAGGCCAGGCCAGGCCAGGCCAGGCCAGGCCAGGCCAGGCCAGGCCAGGCCAGGCCAGGCCAGGCCAGGCCAGGCCAGGCCAGGCCAGGCCAGGCCAGGCCAGGCCAGGCCAGGCCAGGCCAGGCCAGGCCAGGCCAGGCCAGGCCAGGGCCAGGCCAGGCCAGGCCAGGCCAGGCCAGGCCAGGCCAGGCCAGGCCAGGCCAGGCCAGGGCCAGGCCAGGCCAGGCCAGGCCAGGCCAGGCCAGGCCAGGCCAGGCCAGGCCAGGCCAGGCCAGGCCAGGCCAGGCCAGGCCAGGCCAGGCCAGGCCAGGCCAGGCCAGGCCAGGGCCAGGCCAGGCCAGGCCAGGCCAGGCCAGGCCAGGCCAGGCCAGGCCAGGCCAGGCCAGGCCAGGCCAGGCCAGGCCAGGCCAGGCCAGGCCAGGCCAGGCCAGGCCAGGCCAGGCCAGGCCAGGCCAGGCCAGGGCCAGGCCAGGCCAGGCCAGGCCAGGCCAGGCCAGGCCAGGCCAGGCCAGGCCAGGCCAGGGCCAGGCCAGGCCAGGCCAGGCCAGGCCAGGCCAGGCCAGGCCAGGCCAGGCCAGGCCAGGCCAGGCCAGGCCAGGCCAGGCCAGGCCAGGCCAGGCCAGGCCAGGCCAGGCCAGGGCCAGGCCAGGCCAGGCCAGGCCAGGCCAGGCCAGGCCAGGGCCAGGGCCAGGCCAGGGCCAGGCCAGGCCAGGCCAGGCCAGGCCAGGCCAGGGCCAGGCCAGGCCAGGCCAGGCCAGGCCAGGCCAGGCCAGGGCCAGGGCCAGGCCAGGCCAGGCCAGGCCAGGCCAGGGCCAGGCCAGGCCAGGCCAGGCCAGGCCAGGCCAGGCCAGGCCAGGCCAGGCCAGGCCAGGCCAGGCCAGGCCAGGCCAGGCCAGGCCAGGCCAGGCCAGGCCAGGCCAGGGCCAGGCCAGGCCAGGCCAGGCCAGGCCAGGGCCAGGCCAGGCCAGGCCAGGGCCAGGCCAGGCCAGGCCAGGCCAGGGCCAGGGCCAGAGCAATGCAACT